>NW_007249667.1:250658-283133 GCF_000164805.1 Carlito syrichta | reverse complement strand
AAGAGAGAAGGGGGGAGAGAGAGGGAAAGAGAGAGAGACAGAGAGGGGGAGAGAGAGGGAGAGAGGGAGGAGAGAGAGGGAGGAAGACAGGGGGAAGGAGGAGGAAGGAGGAAGGGGGGAGGTGGGGGAGAGACTGAAACTGAAATTATAATGGCTTTGAAGATAGAGGAAGGAACCATAAGCCGAGGAATGTAGGCAGCCTTTAAAGCTGGTACATACAAGAAAATAGATTCTCCCAGAGAACCACCAGAAGGAATTTGGCCCTGATGACTCATTTTATATTTCTGACCACCAGAACAGTAAGATAATACATTTGTGCTGTGTTTTAGCCAGTAAATTTGTGATAATTTGTAACAGCAGGAATAGGAAACTAAGGCAGGGTGGAGTCAGTGAGATGATGAGAAACAGTAGGATTTCGGGTATATCTTACCATCAGTGCCAACAAGATGTACAAAGAGAATGGATATAGAATGTGGGAGTAAAAGAAGAACCAAGTCTTACTCCAAGGCCATCTTTTCTCCCTGAAAACTGAAGAAATGGATTGGCTTTCAGCTTGAATAGCATTGGCAAAAGGCTGATTAAAGTAAGTTCAAGGGAGAAAGGAAGACAGGGAATTGCAATCAGCTAGTAGGCAACCATTTCAAGGACTTTTGCTGTAACAGAGCAAAAGGAAATGTCACAACAGCTAAAAGGGAGGTAAGGTCAATTTGAAGAAGAAAATTGCTGGACAGATGTCCCTGAATATGTGAGAGGGCACAGAACTGAGCGAGCAATGGTCAGCTGAACCTGAACCACAGACATGAACTGTCTGCCCAGGATAAGAGGAAGAAAAGTGAACACATGGGTACTGGCACCTGCAAGTGTGTTGATAAGCTGGGGGGAGAGTTTGGAAGTTATTTCTGATTGCTTCTGGGCTCTCAATGGAACTGAAAGCAGCTGAGAATAAAGCCAAGGGAGGAGGTGCCGAACGTCTCAAAAGAGAGAAGAACGTGTAAAAGAATCCAGAATAGCTGAGTAAAAGCACTAGGAAATATCATACAATTACCAAGCAGCACAAAGGGCCCACAGGAAGATACGGTCATGGGTTTAAAGTGATAGTAGTTGGCAAGCTTGGATAATTTTTCTCCAGATTTGAATAACTCTTATCCATGTGGACATCAGATAGGCAGAGTTTAATTTCACAAGCACCAGAGTTTTTCCCAGTGAGGACCTAGAGAAATGGAGGCATTTGCCAAGGAGGAATTGCAGCAATAGCTCATGGAGTCTAAGATGAATAAGATGTCCTACATCTGAGGTTTCATGAAATAAATGATATGCAGTGATTCAAAATCTCAAACTTGAAGAACAGCTAGGGACACGTTCACTCACAATGTATGGAGAAACCAAGCAGGCTGTATAAATTACTATGTAGAGCATGGTACCATTTTTGCGAGTGATGTCTTATATGTGTCCACTAATGCAGAGAAAAATGTTCACATCTAAATGATGGGAAAGTTTCCTTTTGTGGTATGTGTGCCTTTGAAGATATTCTATGAAGAGCATTTATTATTTTAATCAGATAAAAATTATAAATGATATATTAAATAGCACAGCTATTAAAATCCTTACAAATTATGTCATTTAAAATTGTATCCAAAGTGAGGCCCAAACTTTACCTGTATAATGACCATTTGTATACCTAATCCTGAATTGTACACATCTTTAAAATAAAAAATAAAAAAATAAAAAATAAGATTGTATCCATCTAAATCACACACTTAAAAGGTTGCCCTAAAATCATAGCAGGTGCTGCCAATTCATTAAAACAACAAAGATTTTTACAAGCAAAGGCATTTGACAGAGCTGTGCTTCTCTATGAAGGGCTTTCCATGCTAAAATATTACTAAAAGATACCCAGAACAAGGGTTGTTTTTCCGCTAGTACACATCAAGATGGTGTAATGACGTTATCTGTTCTGGTTTCTTAGGCATCCTTTCTGGCTCTCTGCTGCCTGTGTGGTTTCTGTTGTTAAGTACTTTAATATCAACTCCCCTCCTAGTTAACAGAAAAACAGCTGATGAGAGAATACAGAGGAACAATGAGGTTTTGGTTCTTCAACCATGTGAAATACAGTGTAGTCAAGAAGGCTACAATTTAAGAATGCTAGAAACACTAAAAATATTTAAAAATCTTGATTCAACAAATGAAGAATATAAAATTGTATAAACCGGTTGCAACTACATTATAGTAGGATTATAGGTAGATTTCAAGTCAATAATTTAATAATCAAATGCTATATGTTTCTGTTAAGAAAAGGAAGTACAACTTTCTCATACATGAAGCATTAGAACTCACTTACTAGTGAGTAAAATGGGCCATGGAGGAAGACTAATCCCACATAGTTCAGGCACTTAAGAACTTTCTTCTCTTGCCAATATTCCTAACTAAGGGGCCTAAGGAGTCATGCCCTATTAACCGTAAAGACTCATCAGATGGGCTTTTATTAATCCTATATAATGTGGCTTACTTTCCAACTGACTCTGGCATAATATCACATCACAGATAAGGAAATCAAACACTATTTTACAACTCTGTAAAGCTGTCTCTGGGGGAAATTTACATATGTATAGAAGCCCCTTCCAGGAGATTCCCAGAAGAGACAGACATTTGTCATTTATTCTTCCTAAGGGCTGCTACCTAAGAGGCTTCATTTATATATCAAAACTTTGACTTCCACAACACCCCTCCCCTATTAACTTAGCATTTCCTTTACTGGCTTCAAAATTCTTCAGGGAAAGCTTTCCATCAATTGCCAGTCAGCACATCCTTGAATCCACCTATGACCTGCAACCCCTTACCCTCTCTGCTTAGAGAAGTCTTGCCTTCCCAGGACCGACCAATGTGAATTTCGCATGTATTGATTTATGTTTTGCCTGTAATTTCTATCTGCCTAAAAATGTATAAAGCCATGCTGTAATTTAACCATTTGAGGCACATGTTCTCAGGACCTCTTGGGACTGTGCCATGGACCTAGGTCATTCAGATTTGCCTCAGAAGAAACCTTTAAAAAAATATTTTACAGAGTTCAGGGTCTTTTGCCAACATACTAAAAGAAAAAAAATAAGAAGAGAAAGAAAAGTGGGTGTGACTGTAAAACATCACAAAAGGCTTTTATTTATACAGTTAAGAAAATGATTAATAAAGAAACATTTGAATAGCCCGTATTGCAAATTGTTATATTTTATAAGGCTGACATAAACTTGCAACTCTCATAAATAACAAAAATACTAATAAAGATGCTAAAAGCTGCTTCATTATTATTGTTGTCTAGTAATCCTCATCCTTTAGTTAAATTATCAATATTTAAAAACTAGCTTCTTGATCACTGTGAATTTTTTTCCTTAAACAAATATTTATGTAATTTAATGTCATATCCTAGCTCAAAATATCTCCTTTTAAAGAGGTAGTTTAGAGTTATACTTAGTTAGACAAATTGACTTAGACACAGTCTGAGACTTAGAGCCACTTAGAGACATCACAGAAAGCAACGATGCCCTACAAAAATCAATATACAATTCATCAACAGGAAGAAGAGCTGAATAACAAAATTTTAGATTATAGGGTTATCAAAATGCTTGTAGCATTTTAAATCTTTGAGGCATACCATAAAAAAATACACAAGTTGTTTTCAAAGCAATGAAAAGTCGAACCATAAAGGCAGCTGGAAAAACAAGCATGTGGAAAACTGATAAGCTTTCAAACTGATGAACTTCCAAACTGAAATAAGTTGACTAAAGAAAATATTTAGCCAAATTGTTGAGCTATAGGAAAATGTTGTTTAATGTCAATGAACAATACTTCAGCTAGAAAGTATATTCATAAATTCATAACATTTGTTACAAGCAGTCATTATACATTCTGAGAAAAAGTGTTATAAGTCAAAATTATTTGATATCAGCTCTCATTTTCTTTTAGAAACAGTGGTATAACTGTTTTTCATCCCTTTATTCCGTGTTCAATTTTTTATAGTCACTACTTATCTAACCATATTTGGATGTAAATGATCTACTTGTTCAGTCTGGAAAACATGTACAAAGAATGATTAGACAAGGAATACTAGCAATGAATGACACACACCAGAAAACAGTTTCAAGGTCATGCAGCCCATCTGCTTCTTGAGAGGACATGTTGAAGACCCAGTCCACAGCAGACCAACCTGTCATCATGCTCACCCCTCACCACCCCACCCTTGACCCTTCCCCAGCTACCTCCCCTAAGCATCCTGCCCCTCACTCACATCAATGAATGGTATACAAAAGTACCCATCTGTGCCCTGCTATATCATATTTGCATGTGGATATTGCTGGAAACAATGCGGACCCTTTACTCAATTTGCAGAGGTACAGAAGAAATTTAGAGTCCAGTATCAGCAGAAGTTTACCTTCTCTGAGGAAGTCATTGCTCTTTCCCCCCTTCTGTATAACACAAGTCATGTAACGCATCCTGTTCCTATTTTATTTTCCTTATCAGGAAGCTTAGAACCTCAACCATTTGCTTTAACCCAGGAACTCAGATTCTGTTTTATATGTGAGTCTTCAGTAAGATTTTATTAGAAGAAAAGATCTTATTAATTTAAAAGTTTGTAAGCTACTGTTGTGTCTAATTTTTATATACTTAGAGTTTTCCATTTTGTTGTTTTTATTCTTGTAAGCCACCTCAAATCCTATGTGAAACAATTAGGGGTATCAGTAAATAAAAATAATTACATCAACTGTAAATGCTGAATGGTCTATTATATACAGTTCTTAATGTCATAATAATTCATGCCTTATTTTAATCCAACAATTTAAGAAAGCTCTGTTAGTGTTGTTTTCACAGGTTTCTTTGAGAATGTATTCAGACTGAGTCACTGAGGCATGTGATAATGGCTGAAGGAGAGGCTGTCCTGAGAAGAGCCATTGTCTGTCTTTTCCTCACCAAAATCTCTTTAGAGCTGGAACCAGCATCAGCCAACTGCTTGTTGGACAACCTGCTTACTAGGCAGAAAGCCTTTCCAGTCCTGACACCTAGGCAGCACCAGCAATTTCACCGTGTACCCGTACCCTGCTATATTGTCAGACAAAGCACACTGGCTTTAAGATGAGTGAACACCCTTCAGATCAGTGGTTCTCCAACTCAAGCATGCATCAGAATCACCTGAAGGACTTGTGGAAACACAGAAGGTTTTGCTCCACTCCTAGAGTTCCTGAGTTAGTTGATGTGGGTTAGAGAGGGGTGGGTCTAAGAATTTGCATTTCTTTTCTTTTCTTTCTTTTTTTTTTTAGTTGGAGTCTCACTCCATCGCCCAGGCTGGAGTGCAATGGCACGCTCATAGCCATCCCAGCATTGACCTGCTGGGCTCTGGCTATGCTTCCGCCTCAGCCTTCCAAGTAACTGGAGTTACAGGCACGTACTACCATGCCCGGTTAATATTTTTATTTAGTATAGACAAGGACTCACCATGTTGCCCAGGTTGGTCTCGAACCAGTGAAGAACTTGCCTTTCTAATCAGATAAGGCTGATGCTTTGGTCTGGAAATCACACTTGGACAACAAAAGCCTCAGATCATTCCATTTTCCTGTTTATTAATCTTCAGGGACTCTGGCTGTTTTACCCAGTTATACTCTATCATATTAAGTACATAGATGTTGCTGCTTGGCATCCAAAACCTCTTCGGTAGAGCCCATCTGAACACCCACTCCATCATCAGTTCATGTTTCTGTGCCTTAGTCCTAATTATAGTATCTCCTTCTCACTGTGCCCAGAGCACACACAGAGCCCATGCTCAGGCTGTATATTGTATCAAATACACTTCTCATTGCTCTACTCCTTAATATACTGATTCTTCAAAAGACTGCAGGAATGCCTCCTCTTCCTGGAAGCCATCCATAATTAATCTTCACCAGAACGCTTTCATCTGTATGTTACTATAATAGCCACACAAGTCTGTTGTGAAGTAGTGATCAGTAGTGATTGCCTAGCCCTCTTCCACGGGATTCTACAGGAGAATAAGAAGGGCACTTGGAGTTAGAAAGACCTAGGTCCAAGGTCTTATCAGCTGTGTGACACATTCCTTAACTATGAGCCTTAAAGTGAGGTAACAACAGTATCTCCTTCCAGGGAGACTTGTGAGGATTCAAAGAGATAATCTACAAGAAGTACTAAATAGAATGCCAAGCAGATCAGGCTTGGCAAACAATGGTAAAGATGTGGGGTATAATTCAGGATTAGGTATACAAGTGGTCATCGTACAGATAAAGTCTGGGCCTCCCTTCGATCCCCACTTTGCCTGGTTTGACAGCAGGTACCCTTACTGATATTGTGTCCCCTGCTCCCCCCAGGGGATCTGTTCTAAGACCCCCAGGGTATGACTTAAACTGCAGTTAAGACCAAACCCTATATATATTATGCATTTTCCTGCACATACATACTTATGCTAAAGTTTAATTTATAAATTAGGCACAGTAAGAGATTAACAACAATAACTAATAATAAAATAGAACAATTATAACAATAGGCTGTAATAGAAGTTATGCGAATAATAGACTTTCTTTCTCTCAAAATATCTTATTGTATGTAACATTCTCAGATCACAGTTGACAGTAGGTCACTGAGACGGGGGAAAGTGAAGACGCAGATAAAGAGGAACTACTATAATGAAAAGTGACTTTGTGAGGTAGGTTTAAGGAGTGGGCAGATTCTACTTCTGTCTCTAAGGACGCTCACTGTTAGATCCCAGCCACTTTGTGACAAGGAAACCCAAGCCCCCAGTCCCTGCTGAGCTCCTGGTAGACAGCCAGCATAGGAGGGGGCCATCTTGGAAGCAGATCCTCCAATACTCTCTCACCCCCACTGCCACATGTGGTGCAGAAGGTGAACTGTCCCCACCAAGCGAGGCCTAAATTGCAGGTTTGTAAGCGAAGCAAATGACTGCTGTTGTTTAACACCATGATGTCTTGGGGTGGTTTGTAACATAGCAGGAACACAGTCTTATCTTTGAATCCTTTCTCCTCTCTAGCAAAAGGGATCATAGGTCAGGACCTTAAAGAATGTTCATCATAAGATTCAGACATTTCTAGAGGGAAAAATCCTCCTGGAGAATTGCTCTTGGTGAGTAAACACAGAATTCCCTGGGAAAGAATTAATTTTAACCCAAGAAAAAAACAACTTTAGTCCTTACCTCACCAAACCCCCTAGAGTGGGGCAAAAAACCCAAAGAGTTGAGGCTTCAATAAATACAGAGATGCCAAAAATGTATACACATTCTAAGTGATATTATCTATGTATTACTTTTCAAAGTAAATTACAGTAGCAATGTGTAGTATGATATTCACTCTACCGTGCTTCCACCCTTTTCTTTGACTGTCCTGCCTGTCGCTTGATAATGCTTGTATTCATTTGATTAATGCCATCTTTTGAGTGCATGTCATACTTAAAATGTATATACATCATTTTTTGGCTTCCCCTATATAAATGGAGCTGTTAAAGGACAAACAAACACCTCTGTAAAGTCATTGATACAAAACAGCTGTACTCTTTGAAATCTCAAATAACCCAATGAATGACAGATAAATAGGAAGAACAAACATTCAGTTTGAAAAAGCAAGAACTCCATGAGGCCACCATCTACATGTAAGGAGAGATCAGAAGGAGACATGGCATAGTGGGGCAGGTTAGTCAGTTTAGACATCGCTAGATAGGATTTTTTTCAGGCAGGTCTAATAAAATAGGGTAAGTGTTCAGACATCCTTCTTATCAGAACATGACCTTCACCTGACTGACCAGGCATACCAGACCTGACCACTGTGTGGGCTGGAATGTGGATCTACCAGTACAGTAAATCACAGAAACAATAGAGAGTTACCCAAACATAGACATGGTATTCTAAAAAAGCCCAAATCTAGTTAGGCAATAACTTTCATTATTTAGAAGGTCCTTGTGACCTTAGAAGGTTGAGAGATGGTAATCAAAACTCATGACAAGATACCTGCAGCCCACCTCTCTTAACTCATAGAAGGTTGAGAGATGTTAATCAAAATTAATGACCAGATACCTACAGCTCATCCCGCTTAGCTCACAGTTTGCTCATTCATTGCTATAAAATTATATAAAGCTTCTTGTCAAAGGCAAGCACATGCCCTTTCTCTTAAGGTACCCATGCTTTCCTTGAGTATGTCTTTTTATTTCTATTACATTCTTTCTTCAACTATACTTTGGATTTGTCTGAAAGTCTCTTCTATGGTGAAGTCAAGAACACACAGAGCAACACATCACACCCCAAAATGAAACAACTTTGAGGGAGCCACACGAAAGAAACACAAGTAGGTAGAGACCAAATCAGAGGAACATGATTATTTGTCTTTTATTTAATCTATGATAAGTATTCTTATTTTGCTAAATTCTTAGTATTCTTAATTAGACTCTATTTTACACAGCTTTTCACAGTGGGTCTGAGAAATATCATATCAGTTATGGCACATAATCTTAGAGCTTAGTACATTTCTGTTGCTGCATTTATCACAAATGGAACTTGTTAATTCTGGTTAGGGTCCTTACTAGAAAATAAGTCCCATGAGTATCGGGGCTGTCCAGTATATACTTTCTTCCCAGTGCCCAACACAACACCAAGCATGATAATATACACTCAGCAAAATTTGTTGGATGAATGTTGAATGACTAGCACAAAAAAGACTATTGGAACTGGAACAGATGTATTAATTGAGTTGAGTGTGAATTCATAATGCAGTATAGGTTTCTACTTTGACAATGAAATTACTTTAGGGATAACTGTCTGCTGTCACTAGTTAGAACATAATGCACTCTTAAGCCGGGCATAGTGATGCATGCCTGTAGCCCCAGTTAGTTGGGAAGCTGAGGCAAGAGGATCCCTTGAGCCCAGGAGTTTGAGTCCAGCCTGGGCAACGTAGCGAGACTGTCTCTAAAAACAAAAAGAAAGAAAAAAGAAAAAAATACACTCATGCCGGAGGAGTTATTTTTATTCACAATCCCCTGTCTATTTAAGTCCTGTTAATATTCTCCCCACACACAACATATCACCTACATTTCCAGCCATCAACCAGAACTTGGAGCTTCACAGAGCCATACTTTAATGTCAATGGTAATTGCTTCTTTGGTTCCTTTCTCTCTCTTTTTCTGTCAATCTGTTTCCAAAAGTGGTTAACATAATCTCCCTTAAACACTGTTTTTATCCCATCCTTTTCCTACCTCAGAACCTACAATGAATCTCAACTGTCAACCGTTGGAAATCTAAACTCATTAAGAGCTTAACATATTAACAGCATCTATTAAGAGTTTCTAAAGCCCTTTCATTAATTGTTCTACTTTCAGTCCCACCAAACAAAACTCAACTTATTACTACCCCCCAAACAGGCACAAAACCACCTCTGATATAGTTAAGCAGATATGACAGGAGGTTGCTTCTCATTTACACCCAGTGAGGAATCATTATTTTCTCATGACACTCCAGAAGGAAACCCAATGCACTTTTGAGCATGTTTATGAAGGACTTATCAACAGTCACTCATGGAAAAGAAATAACCCATAGAAAATCATCAGTTAAATTTTAAAAATCATTTAGAGGTTTATTTTATTATTATTATTATTATTATTATTATTGTTTTGAGTCGAGGTCTCTGTCACCCAGGATGGAGTGCAGTGGCATGCTCATGGCCACTGCAGTCTTGACCTGCTGGGTCTAGGCGATTCTTCCACCTCAGCCTTCTAAGTAGCTGGAACTATAGGTGCACGTCACCACACCTAATTTTTTTAAATTTATTGTAGAGATGAGGTCTCTAACCCCTGGGCTCAGGCTATCCTCTCACCTCTGCCTCCCAAAGTACTAGGATTACAGGCATGAGCCACTGCACCTGGCTTAGAGATTTCTTTTAAATAACCTAATCTAAAACTAGATTCCGTTGACCTAGGCTTTGTGAAAGAAAACCTAAACTCTCTAACAAGGTCAATGATACATCTGCATTGTAATATGCCAATTATTTAAAATATTGAACTCTTCATTGGTAGTGCCTCTACCATTACCCTGGCTTACATAGTCTAACCTCACAAGTTCACTGCAACTTTTTATGATTGGAAAAAAAAAATCAAAGACTTTTATAATGTCAAGGAAATCAATACAACCATCTTTCATGGAAACCAAACCAAATTTCTATCTAAGGACTCCATTTACAACCTGCTACTTTTTTTCAGATATAAAACAAATGGGCAGATAAAATATAAAAAATAACAATTAAAAAAATGAAGTGCAGCTATAAAAGACAGACAATAGTAACTGAAATATGAGAAGATAGTCAGGATAAAAACAGGAGTTTCTTAGCAATTGTGTCCTTGTACATTTTAGAAATCTCCATTTCCTTAAAATCCAAGTCATGCAACATTCTCACATGCACCAGCATGTTGTCTCTTATTCAGAACATGACAGAATCATATCCTTATTACAGAAAAGTGCAAACTTTTGGTATGATAATTAATGAAAAGAAGGAAACATTAAAAAAATCAATGATGCTCATCTGTATTATCATATTTGCCACTCAATACGATCTTAGAAGCTTTAAGGATTTACAATTATCTACAGTCAATTGGAAGGGAGCAGCAAATGAAAGATTAAACATAGAAGACTAACAAACCATTCCTTAGTAGCTTCAATTTCTGTGTAGCTTTTAATATTTACAATTGATTGCAGGTGTGTGGAAATGTTCTGGTAATTCACAGCAACTGAAATAAAATAAAGACTCCATAAATGACAACCCTTGGCTCTAAGAAAATGCTTAGTTCCATCAATGTTGCACAGAGGGTAAGAGTCACATACAAAATGAGGGCATTACCCCCTTAGCATTAGCTTCTCCATTCCAAAAGCGGGGGACCATCACTGACCTCAAGAAATGGCACAGGAATGGTAGGAAACGATGCATTTGAAGTGCCTGGCGTAGAACCCAAACCAAACAATATTAAGTCCCATTCCCTCTCCTTCTCCTCAAAGTCCAGCCTCCCAGAGACAGCAGAAAACCTCAGAGTTCCTGTGAAGTGTGAGCCAAATGGAATGATCCTTTCTTTGATTTTGGTTTGCTTACTGCCTAGCTCACCATTGTGAAGTAGAGAGAGGAAATTGCAGAAAAGAATTTTTGTTTTTGAACTTTGAAATGACTGTGAACAGAGATGGCTGTCAACAGAATTACTCATGCAAAGTTGAAAATAATGCCACCTTAAATCAAAAGATTTAGCATGGTAAAGAATATGTTTCCTCAATATGGACACTCGGGGGAACAGTATACAAAATAATTCATAGGTCTCATTTTCATTATGCCATTTTTATACACTTAAAATGGCACTTAAAAATTAACAATACATTCTGTAATATTCTTAATACACTTCTAAAATTTCCAAAGTTCCTAAACCCTACTGGAGGTGGGGGGGGGGGGGCAGTTTTGCTTTAGAAAGTGTTGTTGCCTGAACAACACATTCCAAAAGCCACTTCTCTCCCCTGCAAGGCACTCCCACAGCTGACCAAAGGTGGTTCTGTTCTTTCAAACAAAAAGAATTTCTTCTCTACAACCTCCTTTCTCCACTCTAGGACGGTGGGCTAGGCGGCAAGTAAGATTGAGAAAAGGGTCATTCCATTTGGCTCACGCTTCACAGGAGCTCCGAGGTTTTCTGTTGTCTCCAGGAGGCTGGAATTTGAGTGGGAGAAGGAGTGGGAATGGGACTTAACATTGTTTGGTTTGGGTTCTATGCCAGGCACTTCAAATGCATCGTCTCCTATTGTCCCCACGCCATTTCTTGAGGCCGATGATTGTCCTCCACTTTCGGAATGGAGAAACTAATGCCAAGAGGATACATGCCCTCATTTTGTGTGTGACTCCTTCACTCGGCTCTCACCGTGCCCCTGCTCCAAAGGCAACACTAGTGAAACTAAGCATTGAGATCCCCACACCGTGGTCACTCAAGCCCATGAAACGATGCTGCCACATTGCCAGGTGGGGCTCTCAGAACCTCATCTGGTTGTTAGTGTTGTCTGGTTATGAGTCATTCTTTGCTCAAATAAACCTTGTTAAATGTAATTTGTCTAAAGTTTTTCTTTTAACAGTTTAATGCCCATCTTTCTCAATGGAGTCCAAGATCCATGAGACCGAAATCACACCCCTTGTTAACCACTGAAGTCTTGGTGCCGAGGACCCCGAGCACCACAAAGACAATAAATATCAGTTGAGTGAATGATAGCATGGGTCCCCTCACCTTCTTTCCCCACCTTGTTCAGCTATCACATGAAATATGGGATATAGCATTTTCTTCCTTATTTCATTTGTTGAAAAACGATTTAGGTTTTGACTCAAAATGAAAAAGGACAAGATAGAAACCTCTTAATTTTTCTTTCCAAAATAACGACACCAAAGAAAAATAGAATTTTGACAATATTTCTTTGAGCCTTTGATTCCTCTTATAATCAAAACACAGAATTAATTATAAATGTGACAAAAGGAATTTCTGCAAAAACCAGGCCAGGCGCAGTGGCTCACACCTAGAATCCCAGTACTTTGGGAGGCTGAATCAAGAGGACTTCCTGAGCCCCTGAGCCTAGGAGATCGAGACCAACCTAGACACCCTATTGAGACCTTTTCTCTACAAATAAATAAACTTAAAAAACTAGCTGGGCGTGGTGGTATGCCTGTAGGCCAAGCTAACCAGGAAGCTGAGGCAGAAGGATCACCTGAACCCAGGAAGTCAAGGCTGTGGTGAGCTGTGATTGTGCCACTCACTCCAGCCTGGGTGACAGAGTAAGGCTCTGGCTCAAAAAATAAAAAATAAAAAATAAATTTCTGCAAAAACCTATGACTTGCAGCTCAACCACTGAGTGTTAAGATGAGGTGGTTAAATGTTATGAGAATGTCTCAAAGGAACACCCTGGGTTTTCAGATCACATAGAACTAAGTCTAAGAAGAAACTTTTTTTTTTTTTTTTGAGTTGGAGTCTCACCCTGTCACCCAGACTGGAGTGCAGTGGCCACTCCCGGCCACTGCAGCCTTGACCTGCTGGGCGCTGGTGATCCTTCCACCTCAGCCTTCCAAGTAGCCGGAATTACAGGCATGCACTACCACGCCCGGCTGATTTTTTTTTTTTTGATTTATTGTAGAGATGAGGTCTCGCCATGTTGCCCAGGCGGGTCCCGAACCCGTGGGCTCAGGCAATCCACTCACCTCAGCCTCCCAAAGGTGCGGGATTATAGGCTGACCCAGCCCGGCTAGAAGAAACTTTTAATTAGACTAAGAGTCCCCTGTAATGGTGAACATCTTCAAAGTGTACAAAAATAAATTCCTGGACTCTTTCTATTTGCAACCCTGACTCTATCCTGTACCCAGTGTGGATCAAATGGCATGTGGTTTTGAGCCGAAAAGACCTGATTTTTAGTTTGCTCTCTTCACAGATATCTTGATAATTTATTAATAATAATCAGCAAGAAAATGTTGTTCAGTGACTTCAGTTAATTATTAAAACACTTTGCTTTCGTAGCCTCATCAACTTTATTTCCTGATATACAAAAAAGCTGTTTTGTATGATATTCTTCTATCCCCTCCCCCCACTTATGGTAAATGTTCATCAGAGAAAATAAAATTTCTCAGAAGTGAAGAATCAAAACTATAATTTCTGTGTTTGTCCTACTAGGCAAACAACATACAATGCTGTTTAAAAATCACCAGCTATTTGTACTTTAGGAAAACTGATTTGCTTGCAGGAATAACACAAAGTCTGGTTAACACCCGTTTTCCTTTCTCTAGACATGGAACAAAAGCGTTATCTCAGCAGACAGGAAAGGAAATTTAAATTAATTTATGTTTTCATGAATTCAGCTCTGCTCAGCAAAATAATTCATTCATTAATTAAAATGAGCAGCTCAGAAAAAAGGGTATGTTTTGGTCAATCAATTGCATACATTCATAGGAGAATTTTGAAATACAAAAGATGGCATGTTTTACTTAGCTAAAACCAAAAAAGCCAGATTGTTATTCTTTTATCAGCATTTAGCAGACATGTCATATGGGGAAAACATTCACAATACTCTAGCATACCAGTAGCTGTTTTTAAAACTTGAGTGGAAGCGTTATTCTATTTAAAGAGATTGCCATTGTTCTATGTCAAGATTCCTACACTGAGCCATACAGCCATAAAGGTTTTTAATTTGAAAAATAAGGCATTTGATTTCTGGGTAAGAAACAGTAATTCAATTTCAAATAGTAAAATACGTGGCACATTTTGAAAGGGTAATGAAATTTGTCAAAATGAGCATTTTCAGATTCATTTTTAGCTTTGAAGGGACACTATTTTACAAGAAAATCACTGTCACAATTTCTTAAATCATTAATTTAGAGCTTTTAAATTTATTTTAGCAAAAATAGTTTTTAAAGTGGTATTTCCTTGACCTGTATTGCCTTCAAGCAGTGTTTCCCAAGTGGGGGTAATTTTGTCCCCCACAGGGAGAACTTCTTGTGGTCAAGACTGGGGAAATGCCAGTGGCATTTAGCGGGTGGGGGCCAAGCAGGCTGCTAATGTCCTACAAGGCCCGGGACAACTCTCCACCACAGAAAAACATCTGAAAATAAAAAAACAAAAACAAAAAAAACCCCAAAAAGTCTGGTCCATTACTCAAACCTGCTTCACAGCAAAATCACTAAAAAGCTTTAATGATTTGACTGTTAAGGTTTTAATTTTTGAATTTTAAACCCAATGTAACAGGTCAGACTCTGAACATACTGAGTCACAGTCTGAGAAAAGGAAAACATAGGCCAAATGACATTTCTGAGAACAATTAATTTTAAATATATAAAGTCAAGATACAGAATTTTCAACACAGACACAATTGTGGCATAATGTATCTCCACTTACATAAAGCATTTCACACCTTGGCTCTATAGTAAATCAAAAAACTAGCTGGGCTTGGTGGTGCATGTCTGCAGTTACAGCTACTTGGAAGGCTGAGGTAGAAAGATAGCCTGAGCCCAGCAGCTAGAGGCTGCGGTTGCCATGATGGTACCACTGCACTCCAGTGACAGAGTGAGACTCTAACAAAAAATAAAAACAAAACTGCTGGGGAGTGAGGCGGTATTAATAGGCAGCAGTGGGAATCTACCAGGGGAGGAGGGCATACCTCATCAACAAGGGTACCTGCATAATGAACATTTGTATACCTAACCCTGAATTGTATGCTCACATCTTTAAAATAAAGAATTAAAAATAAATAACAAACGCAAAAAAACACATTGAGGCAAGAAGGAAAAATAAATAAAAGTCAGAAGGCTCCACAAACTAAACAGCCTGGAGTCACTGATTTCTTTATAAACTGTGTACTTAAATTCTGAATAGTCAATTAAATTTAATTCAAAAGTTTCTGCGCCTAACTTGCTTTTCAGAAAGCATAGCTGCTTCTCCAAATTCTTTATTAAACTCCAAAGTATTTTCCTCTGAACTTTATTTGAACACACACACACTCAAAGATTTACTCCTACTTTGTATGAATGAGGGGAATCATTGAGAAAACAAATACTTCCCATGAGATTAAATGAAAATACACTTCAATTAAGTGGCCTTATGCAATTCAGATTTTTTATCAATACTGATATTTTTAAAGTATAATTTTCCTTTCAATAAAAAGTAATGTCTTGAATCTGTTATAAAAAACCATGAACTTTTTACACTGGGACGTATTTTTATCTTAAACACATGAGAATAGTAAAAATACTAAGATACAAATTGTAATCTTATAACACCCTTCTCCACCCCAAATTGTATTTGTGACTTGTTCTGAAAAGTCTACTGTAATTAATTCAATGATCTATGCAATTCTGTATGATAACTTGGAAATCAAAAGCATTAGAATAGCATGACTTAAAAAGTAAAACAGCTTATTCTGGAACATATTTTTAAAGATTTTAAAATTCTAAGGCATTTGATTGTTTCACAACAGAATCACTTCTAAATTTAATAAAGTCCAGGGTACAAATTAGGTATCTTTATGATTTACATATTAAGTTCAAACATATTTAAAGTTTTAAGAGGAATATTACTTTTGACTTTTCTTTTAAAGAAGCAAAATGCACATCTTTCCCAGTACACTGATTACTGATTAAGAAGATTTTAATTCTAAATTTAGGAGAAGCTGACTTCATCATGTGAAATAAAAGTCTCACATTTTTTCCTCCTTTCAAATTTCTTTTGGGGGCATTAGTTTGTCACTAAATTATCTTCTACTGCTAAAGGAAAAGGCAACTAAAGGACACATTTGAACCCAAGTAAATAAGTCACTAGTTCCATTGAATGCCCCAGGGAACAATCATTAGTAAATCACCACAGTGAATCTAAGATAGCTACCACAGGTATGTGAAAATGACATTATCTACTTTAAAAAAACACAATCATCTAAATAAAGAAATTGCAATTCTCAATTTAAAAAATTAACAAACAACTATAAGACTCTCCATATACACTGAGTTTCACCTGGGGTGCTATGTGAAAATGGAATTGGAAGCTGTCATGTGGGCCACATCTGTGATCTTGACAAAGTCACAATCTCTGGGCTTTCTTTTGGTTTGTTTAATTTTAAGAACAAAGCAGACTGCTCTCAGCCAGTAGTGTTCTACAGGAGCGGTACCTACACGAGGGGTTTTGGAAAGAGATGAGAGCAGTTTCATTTTGCACAGTGGTTCGCAGTTAGGGGGCAGGGTACAGGGCCTGACACATATCCAGGAACTATCCCATGTTCTCTACCACTTTCACATGTCCCTCTGTTCATTTCTTCCACTAGAACCTTCAGTACCACCATCTGTGCCTACAGAGTAACTCCTTTCTACCTATAAAACAAGTTGTTTTAATTGTTTTAACAAGCTGAATTTTCCAAGCAAATTTAATAAACTAAATTTTCTCATGTAAATGTGTCCTTCTGTTTGGAACTTTACCAAGAGTCACTCTTCATTTCAGAAAAATCACCTCACCCACAGCAAATCTGCTTACTGTATCTGAGTCAACAACATGGCACAATGGGATCCGAATTATTTTGCAACGATTTCATTCATGGTTATGCCAGGAATAGGTGCAAACAGCCACCTGTGTTATCATGTCATTCAGTAGAGTCATGCCTGAGCATTTATATATTGATTACATTATGTTTTATTGTCAATACTTCCTTGTTATCTTTAGATCACAATTAGGGAAATGTATTAATTATTCTATTTTTAACATAACATGCTTATACATGCAATTGTTTATAAGGTTAAATACATGAGGGCAAAGGTTAACAAAATATTTTATGAAAAGGAGACATCAGATCTGACAGGGACGCAAACAACTGTCCTAATATCATCAAAGGCTCCTTGCAATTCTAACAATCCTAGATTCTATGAAGAATGTTCACTTGGACAAGAACTGATCATTAGCAAGCCTTTACTTCTACTTTTACATTTCAAAGTATTGCAATTAAGTTAGAAAGAGAAATACATGTGGTTGCTAAGATGATACATGAAAACACAGACTCTGCTGAATGTTCAAACACTGATGTGAGCAGTGGGAAATTCCACAGAGCTGATGCTTTTCACAGGTTAACAGAGAGGGGATAGAAAAATACCCAAGGCAGAGCCAAAGTCTTTCACTTTTGTTTGGTCTCAAGCAGCTACACTATTGGCCTCAGCAGCTGATGTGCCTTTATTCCGTCTGTGGGCTGAGGGTCACATGTGTTAGTTATATACCTCAGCATTTCTCTCAAAAAGTCCATTCAATAAAATATACATTGGCAAGAAACACAAATGTCCCAAATGTGGAATAGGATGAACCCAACCAAACTGTGCAAATGTCTACTTAACAAAACTCATCATTCAAAAAGCCACACCTTCAACTTAATATTGGCTTGTAGATGGTAAAGCGATACTCCTATTTTTCTGAGGTAATTGTTCTCTGCAATCCAAATGAGGGATAAGCATTATATCTACTGTGCCACTTCCTATTCATGAAAATATACTGAAGACATGATTTCAGAAACCATCTCCTGTACCCTACACAACCAAGTTCTTACCATGTCCACCTCTATTATGTCTGACCATTCACCACTAACACCTTCTTCTTCCATCATATAAGTTCCCGTCACAGGCAACGATGTGTTGACATTCTACAGATTTTCATATGTATGTTAAAATAAACTCCCTAAGACAAAGTTTGAGGAAATAGTCCCTGGTGAAATAAGGTAAACCCATACTTAATAAATAAATTCTTCTTGGCCAAATGACCAAGAGCCAGAAAATACCTGATTAAATGTGAACAAAGTGTTAAACAGAAGAGAGGGAAAAAATCTAAACACAAACTTATGCATGGTCCACATACTAAAACAAGTATAAAGTCTGCTAAACCTTATAACCTAAATATAAAATTCTTCATTAGGAAAGTTTAATCTATATTGTTATTTCAAAAAGAAAATTTTACTGAGGCATTTAAGTAATATATTCTTCATAAGATTATGGAAATATTTCAAAATTACTGTAAGCTCAGATAAAAACAATAAAACTATGAAGATATGAATACATAAACATCTTTTTAACTCATGAGTTTCTAAAAACAAAAAAAATTACTTATAATTTAGATAGGAAATAAATAGCTCTATTATCAGTGATTTTTAAATAAATGATTCTCTTAATTTCTCCTCACTGCCTTCAGATACACGTAGGATACCAAATTACCAATTTTCCGAAAACATATGTCTTTAACCACATAAACATGTGAAACATGAAAGGATTTCTGAACGAATACAGCTGACTTCCCAAGTTTCCCAGATTAAACAGTTTACTCTTGGTTCTGAGCATTTCAATGACCATCTAACATCAGTGTTTGTTTTGGAGTTTCTAAAGGTTATGGGTTGATGTTTTGGGGTAAGGAGCACATATTGACCTAACATAACATTTAAAATCTATTCAATTCAAAAATTAAGAAAATAAGGTTTGCCATTGGCTCTTTGAAAAAATAACATGCCACATCCAGGAGACCGGATCCCACAATGCTCTTACCCGCAGGGCCTCAATGACAAGGTCTCGGGCTTCCAGCTCCCCTTCCATCACGCTCAGGAGCATCCGCAGCTCTGATTTACTGAGGGTGTCCACATCAAACTCTTTTTTCTGTAACACAAATAAAACATAAGGCAATGAAAAGATGACGCCTAAGAAAGATACACACATCCTAACGGGATACAATGGATAATTTTTATCCCAGTGGTTCAGCAGATCCAAGAGGCACTGCTGAATGGTATCAGCGGTAGATCACCTGTCTTGATATTCTTGGAGGAGAAACAACAACCAAAATGCCAATTTCTCAGATCTCACCTCTAAGGAGCTGTAGTTCCCCAGCTTGCTTGCACACCCAGGTTCAAAATCTCTCCAAATTATGGAGTACAAATCTAAAGTCCCCTAGAGTCTGAAACAAAGACTCTAGGTCTGGTATATCTTGGGGAGAGGGGACAGTTTAAGCAAAGAAAGCATGGATATATTCCTAGAAGTGGCCCAATGTAAAGGCTCCTGGGAAAATATTATAAACTGCAGAACATCCAATAGTAACAGGTCATGTATACAGATCACTGTTGCAGAGGCCACCAACTGACAACCAAATTTGGCCCACAGACGTGTTACTTAGGCCACAAAGAGTGTGTGTGTGTGTGTGTGTGTGTGTGTGTGTGTGTGTGTGTGAGAGAGAGAGAGAGAGAGAGAGAGAGAGAGTGTGTGTGTGTGTGTGTGTGTATGTGTTTCCCTATTCAGCCAACATTTTAAACAATCTCAAGATGTCACCCCCAAAAAATCCAGATCCTGGTTTCTCTTTAAAAGTTAGATGAGCAAGTAACCCCAGATTCCCATTTCCATAAGGCAGTAATTCGCAGAACCAAGTTGCAGCTGCCTCTTTAGAAGGAATATATTCCTTCACATTGCCAATCCTCCCTCACCAACACACACACACACACACACACAGTACAGTATACATACTTTTGAGAGCTTGGACTGCCACTCATGTGCATTCATCTAAGCCACGGCAAGGTGAGTTTGCAAATCCCTGCTATATGGTCACCAAAGTGTTTTTTTTTAATGCAATGCCTCGGAAGCCTCTTGTCATTCTATAAGGCAGGCTTAGTAGAGAACTGAGGCTGGAATAAGTGAGCCCTCCAGAGACCCACCTACAGCCTGAGGTCAGCACCAGGGACCTGGGATTCATGATCCAACACACCCAATGCTCTTCCAACCCTGCTGTATTCTCCTCTGCATCCCTTCCCTCAGCAACTGCATCCAATCATAGGTGTAAAATTGCACTGATACACCACTGATTCTCAGTTCTTTTTGTTTCCAACTCCAATCTTTTTTCTCACAACAACTTTTACAAGTAGGTCCTCTGACATCCATTTTAGAGATAAAGCTGGGAGAGGATCGTTAGCATGTTCACCATCAAGCCTGGGTGAGTTCAAAGCCTGAGTTCTTTCCACAACGCACTCACCTTCTCCCTTCTGTAGAGAGACTCACTTGAGAAAACCAGTTACCATCACAGGAAAAGGAAACACACATTTATACCCCAAATACCTCAGTACACCCAACCTCAGAAGTCATTCTTCAAAATGTGCCAGAGTGGTACCCAATGGCTTCCAAAGTATTCTCAAAGAACCAAGTCAAATCTATACCGTATAGTCATCATTGTTTTGCTTGTATGTTTGTTTTAGTTAAGAAGCTATCATTAAGAAAATCAGATAATGTATCTAGATCATGCACCAGTAAATGGTAAAACCAGGATATAAAATCAAGTGCCATGACTCGTCCACATACTTTATCAGCATGGTATCAGCATTCTTAGAATAAGTTCTTTGAGATGAATTGTTGAAATAAGATTTAAAAAATTCTATCCATCAGCCAATACAAACTAGTTAACACCAGGCTATTCCTGTGAAGACACAGAAGTAGCCACAGCAAAGATCATAAATGATTTCAGAGGCTTTTAAAGAGGCTTGGCCAAATTGGTCATATTTCAGTGTCAAAGGGAACTTCTGGAAAGAGATATGATGGTATAAAGGGGAAAGACCAGAAATAGGGATTCTCTGAAGAAAGATTTTTCAAAGATCTCTTTCTAAAAATGGTTTCTTTTTGTGCATACGCTGGGTAGGGCACTTATTTGGAAAGGCAGGGGTTAAAGAGGGCAAAAGAAAATCAGAGCTCTTGCAAGCCTAAAGGATGTGCAGTTCTGGGAAACCTCTGCTTCCAAAGGTTAACACAGAGTTGTTTCCTGTGAATAGAAACATTTGATATACCAGGTCTCAAATTTTGCTCTCACAACACAGTAATACCACCATAACCAATTGTTCTCAAATTCTGGCATGCATAAGGATCACCTAAAGACCTTGTTAAACATACAAACAAACAAAACAGACTCCATCCCTGGAAGTTCGGATTCACTTCTGAGGTGGGGCTGTGAATCCACCTTTCTAAGAAGATTCTGCTGGCCCAAGGACTCCGCTGTGAGGAGCATTTCTGCAATATATCTAAGCCTCTGCTTTCTTATCTATATAATGGAAATCCTCACATTTACCCTGAATTCTTGTGAGGATTAAACGAGAACATATAAATGAAGTAAGTGCTAAATGAAAGCAGGCGATTGCAATTATTAACCCAGATGTTTCATGCAGAGGGAGTAGGATATTGGCCAGGATCCCATGTCTTTGAAAATCTACCAGCCCAAGTCCAATAAACTCAGTTTCTTGACTATGATGAAAGACAGGCTCTTTTATCCTGGTTTTCTCCACTGAGGTGGGAGAGTAAGCTGCAATTCTTATGAAATTTAGAAGGTAATGTTTTATTAATGATGCTGCTGGTGGCTCTAAAGATTTTAATTAATTGTGTATTTTATTGTCCCTGTTTCTCCAAAGCTTCATAAGCAAAGTGCTCCATTCTCAAAACTACTAAGTTATGAAAGACATTGCCAAGATCCTGACTCATATTAGTCAGGAGAGTCTCCTAGCCCCATCATCATCAGCGTCACAACACATGGCCTGCAACCTACACTTCTGATTTTCCATATATTACCATCAATTAAAAGGGAAATTCATTAAATTAAAAAAAACACTGGAACAAGCATTCTTGTAAAACCACAGATTATGTCACATGGAATGTTAGAAAGAAATCTGTTTCCCATAAGAATGTAATAAATGATGTATCTGTTTTAAATATACAGGGTGTTCAGCTGCCTGTAACTCCCCTTTCATGTTCCCAGCCCTGCTTCTCCATGAAGACACTACAAATTCCCGGCCTCCCATAATAAAAATATTATAATAAAACTTATATTTCCAAATTGGCACTCTCTAATAGCTGATGTTTCCATCTCCTATTCTGGCAAAACAGAATAAAAAAATAAAAAATGCTGCACGTGGCAACATGCTAGAGCTCTTAAGACTCCAAGCATGTATTTTTAGAAAAATAAACAAGTCCAGAAGCAAAAGTCAAAACAAAAAAACTATATATATTCATATGAAGTTCCATTAATTTGATGCACATATGATATAAAAGTACTTAGATACAAAAAGCTGTTATTAAAGTATCTTGGTTTAAGAGCAAATAAATTTTTCCAAGTCTTATAATGTTTATAAAAGACTATATGGATATGCAAATTCTCAAAATTAGATACAAGATAGGACAGTGAGTGCTACCACACACACACAAATTAAGAGCTCCATCAGGACACTGATGAAATCACGACCCCTTCTAACTCCAGTAAACTGACAGCAGACATGTTCACAGATTAAGTTTTTTAATAGCACCTGCTTTTCCCCATTAGAAAAGAAAAATCCAGCTTTCATTTTTTTAGTGATGGAAAGGAACTCAAACCAAACCAAACCAAACCAAACCGGCTAGATTTCAACTCCACAGGCCACTCTTCTGCCTGTTACATTTGCCAGGAAAAGTACTCCAGGAAAAGTGCTTCTTAGCACTTACTTTTAAGAATGTGGCATGACCGCTTAAACTAATTCAGGAGTCTGACCATTAAACAAGAGTGTGTCTTCTCTGGGACACAAAAAAGTCATGCATATTAATCTATTGTAGATTAACTATAATTATATATCATTTACAATATAGTTATGCACACATAAACACACACATATGGGGGACTCCCTCCCCACAAAAACCAGAATTATCTTTTGAAGGACAGGCCCCTTGAAGTAGACTCAGAATTTGTTTCTCCAGATCAAAGGGTTAACCAAAGTTTTTATCTGGAAGTTCTGAGAAGGTTTTATTACGATTTGCAGAAGAAACGTCCTGAGTAGTAGCAAACTGGTGACTGGTTCTTCCACCATGACAACACACTTGCCACACAGCAATGCATGTTCGGCATTTTTTGACCAAAAATGGCATGACCTCTGTGCCCCTAGCTTCCAATTCTCCCTGTTGCAACCTGAGTGACTTTTTTTGTTTCCCTGATGAAAAAAAGCCCTCCAGGGGAAACTTTTTGACCATGTGGAAAAGGTGAAAGAAAAAATGGCAGATGCATTAAAAGGCATCCAAATGGACGAGTTCAAAAACTGTTTATTTATTTTTATTTATTTATTTATTTTGAGTAGGAGTCTCACTCTGTCGCCCAGACTGGAGTGCAGCGGTCACTCCTGGCCACCGCAGCCTCGACCCGCTGGGCTCCGGCGATCCTTCCGCCTCAGCCTTCCAAGCAGCTGGAACTACAGGCGCGCGCTACCACGCCCGGCTAGTTTTTGATTTATTGTAGAGATAAGGGCTCGTCGAGTCGCCCAGGCGGGTCTCGAACCCACGGGCTCAGACAATCCACTCACCTCAGCCTCCCAAGGTGCGGGATTACAGGCTGAGTCACCGAGCCCGGCTCAGAAACTGTTTAAAGTAGTGGAAAAAGCATCTCAATAAGTGCACTGCATCAAATGAAGACTCTGAAGGTGACTAAAGTTTAAACATGTAAGAATAAATAAATATACAATTTTTTAATAAATAAGTTCTAGGGTTTTTTGGGGGGGGCCCTCTTGTACATATGAGAGAGGAGCAATAGGCTCAAGCTCTTAACTATTCAGCACAGCAGTTATGAACAGTTCTGAATTACATGAGGCCAGTGTGGGGAAGACATTTGCCAGGATTTTCTCTCACATTGGTAGGGGGATGCGGGAGGGGGGAAAGGGAGAGAGAGGAAGAGAGAGGGAGGGAGACAGAGAGGGAGGGAGGGAGGAGAGAGAGAAGGGGAGAGGGAAAAGGGAGGGAGAGAAGGAGAGGAAGGAGAGAGGAGAGGAAAGGGGGAAGGGGTAGAGGGAGCAGAGGTGGGGAAGGGAGGGAAAGGAGAGAGGAAGGAGAGAGGAAGAGGGAAGGGATGGAAAGGAGAGGAAGCAGAAAGACAAAATAGAATCTGGCTGAATCATCTTAAACTGCCAGAACTGAATACAGGCCAATACCAAGTTTCTACCTCTCTCCTCCAGCTCAAATCTAAAATACTAGGATTCTGTGAGGGAATTCAATAGCCACAGACAAATAGGTCCAGGAAAACTTGACCCATATCTTTTAAGAATTAATGGAGTCAGCACAATGATTGGTTGCCAAAAAGCTTCCAGGAGAAATTATTATGAACCACACTGTCAGAGACACCCTTCAGATCTTTGCTCACACACATCAGTCCTATCAGGACTGCCAGGTGAAAATCTGGTGACCAAGCCAAGCTCGGTGGCTCAGCCTGTAAATCTTGTGCTTTGGGAGGCTGAGGTGAGTGGATTGCCTGAGTCCGCGGGTT
This sequence comes from Carlito syrichta, assembly GCF_000164805.1. Lineage (NCBI taxonomy): Eukaryota > Metazoa > Chordata > Mammalia > Primates > Tarsiidae > Carlito > Carlito syrichta. The sequence goes on along the minus strand of NW_007249667.1, from coordinate 258,305 downwards.
TGAGACCCGCCTGGGCAACTTGGCGAGACAGCATCTCTACAATAAATAAAAAACTAGCCAGGCATGGTAGCGCGTGCCTGTGGTTCCAGCTACTTGGTAGGCTGAGGCGGAAGGATCGCCAGAGCCCAGCAGGTCGAGGCTGCGGTGGCCAGGAGTGACCACTACACTCCAGTCTGGGCGACAGAGTGACACTCCAACTCAAAAGAAAAAAAAGAAAAAGAAAATCTGGTGACCAAACACAAAGCTAGGCACATCCTCTGGCTCTTCCCACTAACACCAAGAACACCTCTTCCGACTTAAAATTCAGTGGTTGTACCTACATTTGATCAACAAGTTTAGCACAGAAGGGAGGCAGCATGTCAGCGAAAGTGGTCAGACTAGGGCAGGGTGAGGAGAGACTGGCTAGTGGACAATCAGCAGGATAGGGCTGGTCACCTCATCTGTTTGGATCTCAGGTTGTCTGTCAGTAAAATGATGATGTTAGAGCAAGTGAACTCTAAAATCTCCTCCAGTCACCAAAGTCCTGATTTCATGTACCATCAGGGCAACTGGATTACTGGAATGAGGAAATTTAGGTCATTTCCTGAGCCTAAAAGCCTTGGAGAAGTATTTGAGGAAAACGGATTCTGTCTCTTTGTTCAGAAGTTGCAGAAACGCATTTTCCTCCTAGTTTAAGAGTGCATGCTAATAATGAATAATGCATTTAGAACTTTCTATGCAAGCAAGATTTATGCTTTGGGGATGAATAAGGGCTGTGAAGGAGGAAGAGCAATGAAACTCATCTTGAAATATCAAGGAGATCAAAATTTGAAGACTGTTTCATCAATATGAAAAAAAGTACAACTTTCTAGGTATATACAGTCACTACATTAAGAAATGTTAATTTAGTCGATTATAAATGTTTTCATGAAGAAAAGTGCATGATCCTCAGGCTCTCAAACTAGCTTTAAATCTCTAAAGCTGCTTCTTGATTTCTTGTGATTATTCCTCCTGATTTCTCTCTGTATGTGGAGGAAAGATTTTTCATTATGGGTTTGCATACCTCTGATGTTGTCCTTCCTAATCCTCCTTTCTCCCCTCATATCTCTGAATGCTCCCTTTCTTTAGCATATATCTCAAATTCCACTTTTGAACACCTTTCCAGACTCCAGAAATCTCTAGTCTCAATCCATTCTTAAAGTATATTCAGTTACTTCACTTGGTAATTAATTATGCCCTGCCTTGTGCACTGCCTCGCGATATTAAACATATTGTCTATTAGTTATATTTTCTCACCCCTACTAGATGTGCCAGGATAGCAAGAATATTACATCTTCACATGATTTTATCTAACACGTGCCACCCCCCTTTTGGTATAAAGTGCCTAGGCACACAGTATGAAAACCGAAAGCATACAATGCTACAGCCTACTAAGTAACCAGGCATTCAATCACTCATCTAGTGTTTCAAAAATAATTTAGAGTAACCTAGACTAGACAGACAACCTGAGATCCAAACACACTTGGTGTGTGCCTTTAAAACAACACACAGTACTGAGAACACAGGGTCTATTTGGTGTCAGCTCTCCAAGGCCAAGCACCTTAAATCAACCACACCGCCTGGGATCTTTCATGCAAGACAAGCAACTCAGTGTATTGAAAGGAGGTAATACCAACAAGGAAACAATGTCAGGAAGGAAACCTAGTAATGGATGAAACTAATTTTAACTAAGAGAAAGCTGGAATGAAAAGCAAAAAAGTGGCTCAATCAGGGGTGGCACCTTCTGATAATTAAGCCTGAAGCTACCTCTTTTCCTTCTTTTGGATTGCCTCTTGGGGGGGCAGGGAAGTGCGGGGGGAGCACATCTCAAATGAGGCAAATATCTATGTCCATCCTCCCTGGGCTTTTCAATGTTACATCAGCTCGACATGGGACATGGCTCAGCTCCACATGCGAGCAGACATTCAGATCTAATAACTGTCCTTTAAGAAGCTTACAGTGCATTAAAGAATATCGTCTTGATTATCTGTAGGTGGCAAATGTCAGCATGCTGATTTTCCAAATGAAGAGACTGGGCTGTGGAAGCTTAAATGATATTCTTACCAATACAAAACTCTTTTGTGGAAGAACTCAGGCAGGCCTTTGGAATCATCTCATCTTTTCAATAAAATATAAAACTGTTAAAACCCAATCATTTGCAAACAAGTATCCCCACATAACAATGTTAGCTTGACACACCACATTTACAATAACCTTTTAAACTGGTTCCCAACATATTAGTTGTTTACTAACAATTTATTTGAAGAGAGCATTTTTTTTTACCCCTAAAATCAGGATTTCTTACATGGATGGCATCATGCTGTACACAAAATTAATACTATGGTCTCACTGTTTTTGTAAGTTTTAAATAACAGGTTACACAAAAATTTAAAAATCTTTCACTATCAATGTCATCATCATCATCGTCTCTCTTATTACTGTCCTCCCATTTTTTTCCCCTAACCACCAAGAAAGAAGATAAGCCTCCTTTTTCTCCATGTTATATAAGTTTTGCAAAGGAGCACCAATCAAGAGGAGTGCAATCAAGTGTATTCAAATAAAGGCTCCTTCTAAAGCAATACTCAGGCTTAGGTGACAAAGAACTTGCCGTGGAGGAGGGGGAGAGGAGAAACACTGTTACATCCTTCCTAGACTCACTCAAAGATGAACTCTGGTCCCACAATTCTGTGCAGTTGCAGACTCTTCTAATCCTTGCCTAACCTCCTTCTTCCTGCCCAAACCTTCCCTTTATTCTCTTTTCCTGTTTTTTCTTTGTTTTGTTTTGTTTTTTGAGTTGGAGTCTCACTCTGTCACCCAGAATGGAGTGCAGTGGCCACTCCCGCCACCGCAGCCTCCACCTGCGGGGCTCCGGGGATCCTTCCGCCTCAGCCTTCCAAGTAGCCGGAATTACAGGCATGCGCTACTACGCCCGGCAGATTTTTTGATTTATTGTAGAGATGAGGTCTCGCTGCCCAGGCGGGTCTCGAACCCGCGGGCTCAGGCAATCCACTCACCTCAGCCTCCCAAAGGCGCGGGCTGAACCACCGAGCCCAGCTTCTTTTCCTGTTTTTAAACTTCCCCACATTTCATTCTTAACCTCCAAGCAATCATCCCCACCCCCACACACCACAGAGTGATGTGGCCTTGACTCCACTACTGGAAGAATTCAGGATGGAAAGGATACAGTCACCATCTTACCACCACTACATCCTTAAACACCATTTTGAAGAAAGAGAATCTAAAAAGAAAGTTACAGAAAGACCTGTAATATCTATAATATTAATAACTACAAATCATGGGCCAATAGTGTCACTATAAGTCGCTAACACTCAAAGTAAATTTTCCAATTAGCCAGTCAACATCAAGTATTAAGACACAACTTTTTTGGTGTTTTCTTTCATTTTCTTCATTCAACAAATATCTGTGGAACACGTACCATGTGCCCAGCATTGTGCTAAGCTAGCTTTGCTTTCTTTTATAAACAAGCCTCATATAGCTCTTCTGGAAGGAGGAGGTTACTCTCTCCAGCTACAGCCTTGCTGTCCACATGACAAACAGTGGATATTTGTAAATGTCTAAGCACCAAGGCTGTGAAACATTTTCTCACCTCATAAAGTTATGTGAAACACACAAGGACAGAACCAACTGGCAATCTAGCCTAGGCATGGATTCAATCAGAGAGGACAAATGTTCTTCTTGAAACAAAATTGCTCTGTGACAAATATGAAAATGACAGCAGCAACAACAACATTAAAGTCCAAAAGCAAGCTCAAACAGAAAGTTAAAATGTATTATTCAAGAAGAAAAAAAGAATGAAAACAGTCATATTCTCTTCTTTAGAAAATATTTCAATTTTCTCAATTTCTAAGCTATTTTTCTAAAGCATGTAGCTGAATCTGCAATAGAAACCTCTTTGCTCATCTCTACCCTTCACACAGGCCACCTCTCAAGGAGCCCTAAGATCCAGTCACATTTACACACATCTTCTTGCAGTGCTGGTCCAAGTCCTTCTTACAGCTCAAGGCCCAGCTGAAATGCCATCCTTTTGTGGAATGTTTCTAGATCTCTCCACTAGGGACCAGCTCCAAGATTTCTTCCTCTCCAAACTTCTAATGCAAATTATTTGTGCCTCTCCTGTCACCATTGTCTCTGACTTGATTCCCGGGTGTATGCCAGTTTCAATTACTGGAATGTGTTTCTTTTTTTTTTTTGAGTTGGAGTCTCACTCTGTCACCCAGACTGGAGTGCAGTGGCCACTCCCGGCCACTGCAGCCTTGACCTGCTGGGCTCCGGCGATCCTTCCGCCTCAGCCTTCCAAATAGCCAGAATTACAGGCATGCGCTGCCACGCCCGGCTGATTTTTTGATTTAATGTAGAGAAGAGGTCTCACTGCCCAGGTGGGTCTCGAACCCGCGGGCTTAGGCAATCCACTCACCTCAGCCTCCCAAAGGCGCGGGATTACAGGCTGAGCCACCAAGCCCGGCTGGAATGTGTTTCTTTAAGGCAGCAAAGATGGTACTCACAATGTCTCCTTCCCAGTAAGTGTTCAGTCATATGTGCTAAACATACATTATTTCCTACTTTAAAATTATGCTGTGAAACATTCAATATTCTATAGTTGCCATATAACTATAATTTAGTTTAAGGGGAAAAAAAAGCTTAGCAAAATTGGCTACGGAGACTCTTTTCCTTGTATTTACATTCAATACTGTCACCTGGAAAACAAAAAATTCCAGTGGGCCGGCTGTTAATTTGTTTAACACCACTGTTGTGCATTTTTAACAAAATTATTGTCCAGGTTACTCCTTGTCACTGTCACCATAACAACAAAATGTATACCTACTTCTTGCATATTAGCTGCTCCTGAAAAGCCCAGAATGACAAGAATGCTGGTTGGCTTCCCAAATATAGCTCTGACAAGATCTCCATTTTCCTTTCACTCCTAAATTCTTTGGTGACAATAAAAAGCAGGACAATTTCTGTTTTCCATATTTCTGTTTTCCATAATGCCTTGTCCGTTAGGAGTTATTTCTGGAGTAGGAATAGCAATATGGCCCATAAAAGTCATCACATTTGGCTAAGGCACTGAAAATAACCCAGGTCTCCTGGCATAGTTCACAGCAAAGACTATTAATATGATCCTATTGAATAATGTAGCTGTTACCCAGCTTTACACTTGGGATGCTTTCAGGATTTAAACAGCTAAGAACAAGGATCACAAACTAAATTTAAAACATTCCACTAAAAATGATATTAAACCGAAAACTATAAATTAAACTTGTTTCTTAGCAACAATCTAAATAGTCAAAGCTTAGTGAAAACATTCACTTTCAAAAATAGCCTACTGCTTTGGAGCTTCCATTGGCTTCTTGCTGCCAAATATATGCATAAAATGCACAATATGTAAACCAATTTGAAATTAAATAAATCTCTAAAATACAAAAAAAGAGAGTTGCTTGTTAAAAGAATTAAGTCCTCAGACAACAAGAAATCCAAAAATGCATTAAAATGCCTTTGATTTTTAAGGATGATGATGACAGATAGCATTCCTCTGTCCTAGCTTTCCTTTAATTTAAAAATCAGTCTACAGGTCAAGTGCCTGATATTTGAAGACCATGCCTCATTAAGTCGAAACTACTTGGAAAAGTAAAAGAAAATGCCCACATGATGCATAAGGAACCATCATCAAAATTTTACTAAAAAGTCAAAAGTTATTTAAAAAAAACCTAATAAGAATCTTTGTTGGATTTGGAAATTTGGAACCCAAACGGAGTGTATGGAAATAAAGAAGGTTCGCTTTCACAGATTTTCCATGGCTATTCCCATTAACAAGGGTGAAATCATCAAATCCCCAACTATCAGCAGTGAAAAATCAGACGAAAATGTTGAGCAGCAGAGAGGGAACAGTGACCTTGTTAACACAAATATCTGTCTGGTGATCAGAGTTTTGTTTACAATCTAACCAAATAAAACTATATATCAGCTACAGACCATAAATCAGATGGTTTGTGTTTGGTTTAATTGTCCGGTGATTAAACTAGTGAGAGCAGTAGAAAGAAGCCCATTCTAAGCAGATGAAACAAACAACTTCAACATTCCTGGGAAACAAGAAACACACACACACACACGCCTCCCTCTTATCCCTCTCACTCCCTTCTCTTTACCACCTCTGGGGGATGCAGGCGCCCAATCATTTCCCAGAGAGGCTTGTTGTCTTAATGGCTCCTTTCCTTAAAGTACCTCGCAGCAGAGAACCGATTCACAAGGGGGCAGGTTTCCCCAGACATCTTAAGAAAGTTCTCATTTTCCAAAACTTGCCAGCTGCACAAGTGGAAGCCGGCAGCAGACTGCCTCCCCCTCTCGGCTTCTCCAGTCCTTCCTCGGCTCCGGTCCTCTCACCCCAAGTGCCTTCCATCTCCCCCTCCAGAAAGCCTTACCTCCAGGGGGTGGGGGCAAGTTCAGGCAGCCCTGGAGGTCGACGCCCGGCCCTGCCCTCCGCGGCGCCCGCGCGGACTCCGCTCCGGCGGTGGGAGGAAGGGAGGGGGCGTCCACGCCCCGCTCCCTGCATCCCACCCCGAATCTTCGGCGGGAGCAGCCGGATCGGGCCGAGGGTGGGAGGCGCTCCCGGCTCTGTCTTTCTCTGCAGATCTCTGCAGCGCCTGAAAAGCGGCTTCCCAAACCCTGAGAGCGTTTTCCACCCGGGAAAGGGGGCCCCAGCCCTGCTCCAAGGTAGGGGCTGGAAACCACCCGCGAGTCCTCTGCACGGGGACGATAGTCGGGGGGTGAAAGTGAGGGCCAGCAACGGATGGAAGGGCATTCGGTTTCTAGATCCCGGCGAAGGAGAACAATGTCTCGAAACCAGGTGCAGAACCTCCACCTCACCCGGGCACGGCCTGGGAAGAGCGACCCCCGCCACCACCGAGGGATGGGGAGCGTACAGCTGGGACCCAAAGCGCTGGCGCTCTGCTGCAGCAGCGCCCACAGCTGGACACGGGCCTCTCCCAAAGGCCCTCCCCAGGACACACGGACAGACACACACAATGGGCATCCCCACACCTGCTGGGCGATGGCCCGCCTCCCCCTCGCCGCTCCCCGGGTGCGCCGAGAGGTGCTAGGCGCCCCCGAGACACGCGCGCACAGCCACGCGCGCACGAGAGGTGAACAATGGGGGGTCAAATTCGCCAGGAAACGCACCCCAGCCCTCGCCCCTGGCCAGAGCCGACCGCGGCGGAGGGAGTGGGCGCGGGGGTCGCTCGGGACGCACGCAGGGAGCCCCGAGACCCGGGCGCCCCGGGGCTGCTCCCCGTGGGAAGGCGCAGGAGAGACCTCCAGCCAGGGTGGCCGCTTCGTCCCACTCCGAACGGCCTCTAGCCGAGGGGCACCGAGGACGGCGGCACCCGAGGACGGGAGCACCATGAGGAAGGAGCACCGCGGAAGGGGCACCTGGAGGTGCCCGGGCTCACGGGACGCCCCGGGGGCGCGGAACCAGGTCCGGCAGGGCGCCCGGCGCCGCCCCCGGCCCGCGGCCACGCTCTCCCCGCGCCCGCCCCGGGAACTCGGTTACCGCCGCCTCCGCCGTGGCCCCCGCCGCGTCCTCCGGGGCCCGGGACGAGTCGGGCTCGCAGCTCG
>NW_007249667.1:216895-250592 GCF_000164805.1 Carlito syrichta | reverse complement strand
AACAACGTTAGTCAATTCCAGCAATCCCTCCATGGGTATTAGTGGCATATACATGTAGATAGTATGCCCATCCATGAAACTAGTCACTGTAGTCATGGGGATGTGGGAAGGGACATAGACAATCGTCCATCCTTTGAGAGGTGCCGCTGTTGTAGACCCACTCGGTTAGCTTCCCGCGGTCCCCGAGCCGGCGGGCGGCGATCGCTGGGCTCGTCGAGGTCCGAGAAATGGGCACGCGTCGGGCCCCGGGACGGCCCTGCCCGCGGATGCGGCGCCAAAGACCCGGGCAGAGGGGAGAAAGAACGCGCCCGAGAGGCGAGTCGTTCCGCAGAGCCGCCACCCAGCCGACCGTGCACAGACCGGATTAGATGTTAGGCCTGCTGAATCTGAATTCTCTGCAAGATCAAGGCAAATCCTTCACTTAAGCTCCCTCTACCTCACCGCGAGAAACCACAGAAAGCACCCCTTTCTTCTGAAGTTTCCTTTTTCTTAAATTGCCGCTAGGGCATTTCAACCCTCCTGGCATCTGGACACTTGGCTTTGTTTGAGTCTATCGATGACTCTTGTCCTCCAAAACCCATCCACTCCCAGGTGAAAACAGCGAGCCCTGTTATCTTTGAGCACGTTGCTCTGGGCCCCCAGCTCCTACCTTTCTATACACTCCTTTTCATGGAAGGTGGAGCCGCCGCAGGATTTTGTTCTTTGACGACCCCCCCGTACCCCAAATTCTGAGGCCTCGTCTATAGGACTAACTAAAAAGTGTTAAATGCACTCTACTTTGGAGAGAATTTTTAAAAATTCCTTCCTGTTCGTGAAGACATGTGGATATACAACCAAACCAAACTAAAAAAACCTTTGTAAAAATAGATTTTATGAGAATTACAGGTCTCAGAAGATTTTTCATGAGATGAATGAATTAGGCTCAAACACTTAATTTTCCCTTCCCAAATCAAATTCAGTTCCTACCCTTGCCTGCCAGTTTCTAGAATGTGAAACTCTATCACCTTTTCAAAACCATATGATACAGCCCTTCCCAAATCACCAGATCCCTAAAAATGTGTTGAAAGCACAAAATCAAATTGAAGCATTCAATCTGTGTCTCAAAGAAGTAAAAAGCAAACCACAACCAAATCCTGCACTTGAAATCCTGGAAGATGAATGACTGGAATGTTCAGTCCAAGGGTTACAGATCAAAGCTTATTGTTATTATTTTTAATGACAGACTCCTAATGAAAGGTTTTGACACTTTAATTGCTCCACTTTCCAAACTGGATCCAAAAAATGACACAAACCAAGACAGAGCAAATCTTTTTTGCAAAGACTCCAAAAGGGATTGATCAATAAACTGTGAAAAGTTTCCTCAGAGAAGAGAGGTCAAGAAAGAACTACCCAGAATTCTGGGGCTAAGGGTCAGAGACTTAGAAATCCCCTCCAGGTTATCCTGTGAGTAGAGGTGCTTATTTATTTTCTGTGACTTTGAGAGCTACTCCCTATCTAATCCCTTTGGTATCTGTTCCTGTTCATTACACCACTTTCCTTTATCAAATATTCTCTCTGAAATCTCTTCATATTAGACTAACTAGACCCCTTATAAGATGAAAGAAAAGCATCTGACAATGAAAGTTAGATGTTGAAATGATTGTAAAAATTTAAAGTCAAAACCAAGAGCATTTCTTGTTCTTTTCAAAATGCATTTTCACACATAACAAAGGCAGTTGGTTTTCTGGATACTGATGTTGAAATATTCACCAAGCAATTAACTGGCACACTTCTGGAAGAAAAAAATAATAATAATAATAAACTTCACTTAGTGGTTAAGACCCAGGAATGTGAAATGACACTCCCTCTGGGAGCCAAATTTCCTTTTATTTTATATGTGTATCTCAATTTTAAAAAGCAATCATTGAGAAGAAATAGCTTGTATTAATCTAAATGCAATTAACGCAGAATCGTATCACAAGGAAATCAATCCCTGGTGGTTTTCTTCCCTCTTACTTCCTTTTTTTGTTTTTGTGAAATTAAAAATAAACAGATGTAAAAATCACAGAAGAGCACATTTTCTAACCACCCAAATCCAGGACCTGGAAGGAGAACTGACAGCACTTTGTTTCCACCCTAAAACTGTCACTGCTGAGAATTGCCACAGGGTCCTGCCGCCTACACAGAAGTGGCACACTAGGAGTTAAGTCCCTCACCAGTGGCCTGGCCTGGGGTTGGCTGCTTCTCCAACAGGAGGACACTTGCTGGTTACAACTCCCTCCTGAGAATTAGCCTCTATTACTATTGCAAATTAACTCTTTCTAAAAGACTTTCCTTGTACAAAGACAGGATCCATTACAGTCAAAGCAAACAGATCTGAAAGGGTAGTGACTTGATGGCTCCAAAAATTAAACTTTTTGAAACCCCATTAAATAGCTAAGTAATAATAATAATAATAATAACAATAGACATCCCACAGCTAGCATGAACATTTCTGAAAGGCAGGATAAGAGAAAGAGAGAGAGAGAGAAATATAAGCAGAAAGAAATCCCTGTAACAAAAATGAAAAATGAATCAAGATTCTTAATCATTAATTTCTCTCAGCATAAAAATGGAGATATTAAATATATTGCAAATAAAAAGGACTATTATTTACTTTCTTTTTTCCTTTGAACATAATGATGATGTTGATGACCCCTTGACAAAATAATTTTGGACTAATTATTTTGTGAACCTTGGAATAGGGGTGATTATGCTGAGCTTCAGCACTCTCTTTTTTTTTTTTTTGAGTTGGAGTCTCACTCTGTCACCTAGGCTGGAGTGCAGTGGCACACTTGCGGCCACCCCAGCCTTGATCCTCTGGGCTTCAGCAATCCTTCCGCCTCAGCCTTCCAAGTAACCAGAACTACAGGCGTGTGCTACCAAGCCCGGCTAATTTTATTTGTTTATTTATTGTAGAGACGAGGTCTCGCCCAGTTGCCTGCGCTGGTCTTGAACCCACGGGCTCGGGCTATCCACTTACCTCGGCCTCCCAAAGTGCTGGCATTATAGGCTGAGGCTCCGAGCCTGGCCTACAGTACTCTTCAAGGGTGAAAAGACCAGAGTAAATGGGTTGTTGAAGCTAAGAATGCAGACAGTGGTTTGGGAGCCAAGTGGTTTTCTGATTAAACCATGTCCTTGGCCTCACCAGCCACATCCTCCAACTCACTAAACCCAGAACCCAGAGAGTTACACATAATGATACAACAGGATGCTTCCTTCTATGTGAAAAGATAAAGGAACATACACATAGACTAAAACCCTCTCCACCATGGACTAAGAGAATTCTTTATTTCAGTGAAATAACATTTATGTTCATTCCAAGGAGGAAACCATATGTCATCATGTTTCAGTATTGCCAAATGACAAAATTACTGAGTAGCAAATCATTTCTGACTGTATCCACAATTTAAATATTCCAGACCATGCTTATCCCTGTCTGTGCCATGGCGACCAACCTAGGAAACCCCAGATCTTAACAGCAGGAACCTCGCCACAAAGACTGCAGATGAGCTTTGGGTGCCCTGTACCTATCACATGCTTTGGAAACCAAGACATTGCCAGAAACATGTTTTCATACGACCCAACTACATCCCCTCATCAACTTGTCATTATCCACATGTGCTTCAGGCTTTTTGTGGATTGTACTCTGTAAATTTAATTCTAATCTAGTTAGCCACTCTTGTCAACAAATCTATGGTTTTGGAAGGCCTCCTCCACCAACTGCAGTTGGTGTGTGCCAAGGGAACGCAAGCTAATTTTACCTAAGCTAAAGCAAAACATAATTAGGAAATTAAATCTGCTATGTAGGATGCAAGCCAAAGCAAAACATAAATAATCATCATAATCTCTCCCAGCCCCTTTAAATACCACCTTTTACCAGGAACTGTAGCTGGTTATTCAGTTGCTGAAGTGATACCCAAGATTTTATTGAAGGGTTCAAGGTGCATAAAGAAAATTGTTCCCCAGTCCAGTCACTCTAAGAACAGAAACAGGTTAATGCAGAACAACAAAGTGGTGTTGACTCCCTTCTATTGAATTTTTTTTTTTTTTTTTTTTTTACATTTTAAATAATTCTTTGTTCGTTTGGACTCTTACCTGCAGAAGTCATATACAGGAGTAAGTTTTAGCAGAAGGATACTTTAGTGCAAACCATTGCAGAAAAACAAATTTAACGAAAGAATCTGGCCCACACTGCTGCCCTTACCCACCTGAATTGGAAACGGATCTGAAAATTTCTGTTTATTCAGCCTCTTTAGCAACCTCACAAGCCTGCAGTACGTAGTTACTAGGCAACCACTAAAGCAGGGGTGTTTATAACATTAGGCATTAATTATAGCGGAGTTATGTTTTTCTTAGAAAGTTTAAAAACTATATAAATAGGTTGTGGGATCAGATCCTTTTCTCCTCTGATGAGAAGTGTGGAGCCAGCTAGAAAAACCACAGTTGAGGTTTTCCTTTCACTTTGGGGTATGTATTGTTCAATGCAAAAGGAAATGTAGTGTCTGATGAATTAATAAGGAAACAAAAGACAATGCCTTTTGATTTTAATAAATATGCAGGTGGCATTTATGATAGACGGAGTGAGCAGGAGAAAAACTATAAATGTAAAACTCTATCATGTAAATGTGTAAAATAAATCAATATATTAAACACTTCCTAGACAATTATCATCATTTGTCATAAACCAAATAAGTGGAGTTTCAAATACCTTTGAAATTTTTGAGACATAAATTTTGCCTTATACTGCCCCAAATCTCACTTGATGGCATTTTTTTGTCCATCAAGACTTTTAAAATTTATTCAGATCTGTTGTACTCATTTAAAATCACCTGGAATGTGATAATATTCTTTGAAAATAATACAAATATAGGAGTTATTCTATGAACCAATAAATACACATATACTTTAATTCATAATATTTATAAAACAATGTCATGGCTAGACTTAGAGACTTAATGCATTTCAGTTTTTGCTTCAAGAACTGAAGGAAAAAAGCATTGGTACTGCTATTTTCATTCTGGAGAAGGTGAGATTACTTGTAGAATAATAAGGAAAAATACTTCTGACATGGCCAGGTGTGGTGGCTCACACCTGTAATTCCAGCACTTTGGGAGGCTGAGGCGAAAGGATTGCCTAAGACTAGGGGTTTGAGCCAGGCTGGACAAATTGGTGAGACCTCATCTGTACAATAAATAAAAAAAAAAATGACTCAGGTGTGGTGACACACACCTGTAGTTTTAGCTACTTGGGAGGCTAAGGCAAAAGAATCGCCTGAGCACAACAGGTTGAGGCTGCAGTGGCCATGAGTGTGTCACTGCACTCTAGCCTGGGTGACAGAGTGAGAATCCAACTCAAAAAAAAAAAAATACTGCTCACAAAACCACCATTAAGTTTTAAGCACTCTACAGTGTTTTATTCTAGCAATCAAAGAAATATTTAACTAATGAAAATGTTTTTACTGGCAATACAATAAGCATGTTTTCCTTATGGCAAAACAGAGATAGCCACATACTGGCCACTACTATCAGAGTCAATACCCCCTTTATACTGACAGTATCACATAATACTCATCATCTATCAGTTTCAGCCTCACCATCTTTATTAAGAATCAGGTCAACGGGGATATATTTTACCACAACTTTATCCTCCCTTCCACATCTGTCAGCTTTCATCCTCTACCTCCTGATCATTGACCATCCAAAAGACAGGATGTCATCTGGTTCACAAAACACCTTTGCCTGACACTTTTCTGCTTGGACCAGCCCTACTCCCTCACACAATGTGGCCATAGACACTCATTAGAATGGTGGTAGGGAACCCCAGCCCCAGAATTCAAAATTTGAGGTAGTGGCAGGAGAGGAGTGGAATTAAGCCACCTTGTGCTCCCCATCCTTGAGTAGTGAGTGAAGACACTCTGTATACATATACTATGTTGTATTGTTCTATTTTTAGTACAGAATCATTTTTAAAGCTATAGAAACAAACAAAAACAGAATCATAGATTTAAATATGAGGTAAAGAAATGAAGCTTCTAGAAGGAAAATGTTTTTATGAATTTATAAATTAGAACATGTTATTAATTTTATTAAGCCAGTCTTATCTTGAACGGTTCATGTTTTTTTGTGTCCTGTTTATGAAATTTTTGCTCAGTTCCTAAGCCATCCATCTACTGTTTTCTGCTAGTTTTCTCAGAGTCTCATCCCACATGTGCCCAGCTTAGATTTCAGCCTGAATTTTAAAAGGAAATTTCATGCAGACTTTTTTTGGACTCTTTCTCTGAAGTGTCTTCCTCTCTGGGACTTTGTCCTTCAAGTTCCAGACACTGAAGCAACTACCAAAACCTGAGATCTATCTGTTTAGCTCAGTTAGACACTTCTTTATTTCTCAGCTGCCCCCAAAACCATCCAAGCCCTTCCCTCAAGAATCGTACTTCTGAAGTCCTAGCTGCATTCTTGACCTGCCAGTGCCTTTTAACCATAGTTTTACATATGTTGTTTTACTTTTTTTGTTTCAGGAGGAGGGCTGGCCCACTGAGCTACTCTGTCATGACTGGAACTGAAATATCACATGTGCTCACTTTTAGATAGAGTGTTTATAACAAAACTTCCTAATATTTCCTTGCTAATATTCTATACAGGACTGTATTATTATTATTATTATTATTATTATTATTATCTTATCCTGGGAGTGGAGGTGAACCAGCTTAGATGCTTCCAATTGCCATTGCCAAATAGAATCTAGACACTGATCTGCTGCCCATCTGTAGTCCACATGTAAAGTCATGCTAGTAATAAAGGATGATGGTGCAATTGTGGAATATCCGTGATGTTCATCCAGACTCTGTCATCAGTTTTTAAGATGTAATGATGCTCCTTTTATTTCTAGGAAGTGGCATGCCTGCATGGGTTTCAGAAGACAAGAAAAGTTAGGGATTAAAAAGAGAAGAGGAGGAATAGACAGGGTAGCTTTGAGTTCCCCTCAACTAAGAGACTGACGGCTAACTGATGTGTTTTGAAGAACAATGGAATCTCAAATGTGAAGATTCTAGTACATTCTGAGAACATTTGGCAGATTTTCTGGACTTCAAGGTCAAATGAAGATTGGTGTGTTTGTAAGAACATTAACTCTACATCTGCAATATCTGACACTGAGCCCAGCACAAGACAGTCAATAAACATTTATTCAAATTAATTGAATGGAACGGATGTGCAGATAGGTGGAAAGATAGATGAATAAATAGATGAATTAAATATTACTTCTTTCTTACTTTCTGTCACAGTCCCCTTTGATATTGTGGTGAAACATATGGATTTCTTCTAAGGAAAAGGTTTTACGCACAAGAAATAAAACATATGGAATCATAAAGGAACACAGTTATCTTAAAATTCCCATTATCACAATGCTTCATGTAAAAAAAATGAAAATGAGGTAATAGAAGTGCTTCTTTATTATTAGCATAGTAAATAGTGATAAGCATCCTAATTAGTATAGTTTAGAAGTTTCTATGAGTATAAATTATATTCTGAGATCTTTGCAACAATCATACAAAAAGACAGATATTTTAAAATATTTGTAATTTCTATTGTAATACAGTCACAACTACTGCCGGGTCTACCGTGGCCTGTTGCCTTAACTCATAATTGAAATTAATGCTAACTATCAATGAGAGGTTACTTAGACATAAAAATATTTTTTTTATTTTAAAAATTCTCATGTATTTTTTTAAATTCATGATTTAAAAAATATATAGTTTAAATATATTAACTTATTTATTTTGAAGGATTAAAGATTAGATGTGATAGGCCAATATGAATATGCTAAGAGTTAAAAGATCATCAAATGCCCAAACCCCAAACAAAACAATACAACTCAGGTCACATACTGTAGACAAGTGATTAAGTGCAGGGTTACGTTATTAAGACCTCTTCCTAGCTGTGTGATCTTGGGCAAGTACTGTGTCTCAATTATTTCTTCAGTTAAGTGGCAATCATAGTGACTCTTGTCTCTACATGGTTGTTGAGAGGATTACATTAATGCATTTGAAGCACCTAGAACAGTGCCTCACCCCCAGTAAGCTCCTGATAAGTTTCATCTCTTGTTACTATCTTCATGCTCTTCATACACCTGTTAAAGAATTAACAATCACTCTAATACACATGGAGTTTTAGAGAGAAATAATGTATTGAATTAATAAAACGATTCTACAACTACACAACAGTCCTAACAAGGCTATTTGTATAAATTTTTAATCTTAAACCAAATATTCTATAACTTTAGATTAAATATTAAAAATTCTCAATAAGTGCCTGCAAAAGTCTTAACAGGGAAACTTGGGATGAGTCATATAAATTGGAAAGTCAAACTGGTTGTTGCTACATTGAGGGCATTCCTCTTAATCAAGTGAGAAAATAATTTTTATTCAATAATATACAGTATTATTTTTAAAAATACCCCTGGGGGTTATACAGAGCTGAGGTCACAATCTCTGATCTAATCCAAGACTAGATTTAGATTAAATCCAAATCTAGCCTATTTTAGGCCAAAAGACTAACATAAGCAGACATATTTTATTTGACACCTACAAAATTTTCTTTTTTAAAAAAGAAATATACTGCCAACATTTAGACATGGGAAATTTTTATATAAAAATTTAACTTTCCAACCCCTCAAAAATTCAGAAGACCTGAGACTACTGGGCTCCCCTCTCCAGCTGACTGAAACTCCCCCTCTTTATTTTAGTTATTTTTACTTGCCTATTTCTCATAATTATATTTGCTTGTCTTCCATGAGGTTTCTAATTCATGATTCCTTATGCAAAACATTGTAGTTGATGAGATTCAAATAAGATTTAATGCATCTTATTCATTTCAACAACAATCAAAAAGGCAGAAGAAAAAACCTGAACTTGAAAATATGTCTGAGTCCTGGTGGTATAGGACTTGCCATCCACCATCAAGTGGATGCAAATCATTTATAAATCCTCTGGGAAAGATTGGTATAAGCATCTGTTCTGAAGGAACTCATTTGTCCTCTGATCTCCCACTAGTGACTATTATAATAACCGAGCTCATCTCTGGGTTAAGAAGTTACAGACAGACTTGAGGCAGTGTGGGGTGCCTTGGTGCTTCTCAGAAGTATTTCTACATAATGACTTGTTTTGTGCAATTGTGAAGTTTGTCAAAAGCAATTTGTCACTAATAATAGGCATGGTATTGAAGTTTGCTTTTTTGGGAGGGATACAGAACATGAGATTAGATTTGTTTTACTCACCTTGGGCTGTCATAAAAAACTCATAGACTGGGGGCTGTAAACAACAGACATTTTCATCTCACAGTTCTGGAGGCTAGGAAGACCATATCAAGATGCTAGCTGATGTGGTTCCTTGTGACAGCCCTCTACATGGATTATAGGTGGCTGACTTCTTGCTGTGTCCTCACATGACTTTTCCTTGGTGCATGACTTTTTCTTATCTTTCAGAGAGAGAGAGAGAGAAAGAGAGAGAGAGAGAAAGCTATAGAGATATCTCTTCTTTTTCAGTCACTAATCCCATCATAAGAACTCCACCCTCACAACTTAACTTAAACCTAACAACTTCCCAAAGGCTCTCTCCAAGTACTACATAAAGGACTTCATACATGAATTGTGAGGGACACAAAAATTCAGTCCTACAAGATTTAAGATCATTTCTGTACTAGCTCATTCACTTGATTTTGAAAAGACTTTTAATAAGCCTGAGAACAAAGAGATTTACAGCCAGTCCACCAAGAACAGCACTAAGTTCATTGCATGTCTTATTTGTGCCTTCAGAGTACCCCAAATGCAAACTTTTCCCATTAATGTTGCAGGGCTCAGAACCCCCACACTATATGACTCAAGTGGGTGCCACTCACCTAGTGATCTATGTAAATGGCACCCCCATGCTACGTAGAAGTCATGAATTCTGAATAAGGAGACTAAAAAGACACTAATATAGTTAAGTGCAGGGAACTTGGTATTGGCAGAACTGCCTGAGCATGATTTCTTTGTAACCTGAAGCAAGTCACTGATCTTCAGTGAGTATTGTGTTGTCTCTATAAAACAGGAATGATTATTTCAAAATTCACTTCACAGGGATGTTTTGAGGATGAAATGAGATTAATATGTTCAAGTGCCTGAATGCTGAAAAGAGCTACACACATCGTATCATGAACTTGAGTTATCTCCCAGCCCTCACCTTCAATAATTCTTTCAGCTAGATATAGGCAACCTCATCATTCAGAATCCCCAAGCCCTTAGTTGGGTCAGACCATGTTGGAACTCCTGTACTATATACACACACATTTCTGAGCTCTTTATTAAGGAAATGCCTCTGGAGTTAAAGCACGAAAGGAGTTTCTCTTTCCCTCATTACCACATTTTTTAAAAAGTGAAATTCCCCCTGTCAAAACATATCAAGATACCATGGTGACAATTGCTATAGAAATGCTAGATTTAGAAAGAAATGAGGAATTTCAATTCTGTTTCCTGCCATCTATGTTCAACAGCCTAAACCAAGCCCAGACTGGCTCAAGACTGAAAATAACTACTTGCCCCAAATACCTCGACCACACTCTCTGCTCCAGAATCTTAAATTCACACAGGTTGTTGAGAGGATTACATCAACTGGTTTAAAGCTCTTAGAACAGTGCCTGGTCCCCAGTAAGCTCCCAGTAAGTTCTGACTCTTACTTATGGAGGTTGTAAATAGAATTAAGTCCTAGCCTAGCATTACCTGAGATACAGATTAACTGAATGTCATTAGTAGGGTTTTGTTTTTTTAATTATTCACTTGAATCTGGATCACAGTCATTATATCAAATGATTACAAGGATATCTGAATAAGGCTGGCCAGGGTGTAAGACACTAGGGAATGATAGGGACTTGCTCTGTCCAACAAAAGGGGGGAAAAAATCCTCTAATTGAGTCAAGAAGTATAGACTCATTGATGCCAGGGTTTCTACTTTTTTTTAGAGAAGGAAGAAATCAATGTTCGTGTGAAATTTCCTAGTTTAAAGAATATATCTGCAAGTCAAATCTGCCTCTGGCTGCCAATTTTCAACCTCAGATGAACAGATACCTTAAATCCAGGAATTAGCTCCCTCTAGCCTTAATATACAGAAAAATGAAAGCATGCTAAAAAATGTGGATTCCACAGGTATCCCCACTGAGTAAGCCACTTTTGGGGCCTACACAGTTGCATGTTTTATTATTTTTATTTTTCATTTTTTGAGTTGGAGTCTCATTCTGTTGTTCAAGCTGGAGTGCAGTGGCATGCTCACAAGCTGCTGGAGTCTCCATCTGCTGGGCTCCGGTGACCCTTCTGCCTCAGCCTTCCAAGTAGCTGGAACTACAGGCACACGCCACCACACCCAGCTAATTTTTTAATTTATTGTAGAGATGAGGTCTTGCCAAGTTGCCCGGGCTGGTCTCGAACCCGTGGGCTCAGGCAATCCTCTCACCTCAGACCCCCCAAATTGCTGGGATTATAGGTGTAAGCCACCATACCCGGCCAGTTACATATTTTAATAAGTAACCCGGGAGATTCATCTGGGGATCACTCAGGACTAGAGTCAGTAAGGACTAGAGTCAGCAAGCTACTCACAAGCTAATATCCATTTTTGTGTCCCCTGAGCTTAACGTCTCACTAAGCACAATAAATTTTTGGAGGGAATGAATTCTTCCATACTCTAGTGTTGTATCATAACACTAGTAGATGTTTAGTAAAAAGACATAATTGTCCAGGTGCGGTGGCTCATGCCTGTAATCCCAGCACTTTGGGAGGCCGAGGTGGGAGAATTGCTTAAGCCCAGGATTTGAGGACCAGCCTGCACAACACAGTGAGACCTCATCTCTATAAAAAACAAAAAAATTAGCTGGGTGTGGTGGCACGCTCCTGTAGTCCAAGCTACTCAGGAGGCTGAAGCAGAAGGATCACTTGAACCCAGGAAGTCGAAGCTGTGGTGATCCAGGATTGTGCCACTATACTCCAGCCTGGGTGAGAACCCTCCACTCAAAAGCAACAACAACACATAATTGTCTTCAAGTAGCAAGGTCCCCAAGACACAAGATACTAAGCAAATACAGGAAAATAAACTTGGGTTGGGGTAGGGAGAAGAATAAGGAAAATTTTGGAACATGGAACATTGTGTGGAGAGGGTAGGCCTGAGGGAGTGGACTATAGTAGGTGACTAACTTCATAACACCTAAAGGTCTCTCAGGCACTGAGAAATGTTTAAAGACACACAAACATACACACATATACACACACACACACATACACACACACGTAACTCAACCACAATAACAAAGTTTCAGACATTGAAAGATAATTAGGCCCTGGAACTGCAGCAATTATCATTTATCTTCAAGTCTTTTCGTTTGTCAGAATTATGGTGGTTAACAAAACACATCTGTGAATTAAGGACAAATTATAATAGAAATCTCTCATTCAAAATACAATAAATGTTGATATTTTCATTCTAGCTCTAGATTTTCCTATTTTAATTTCCTTTGCAACTCATTTATATGTTCCTCTAATTATCTTTAGAATGAATCACAAAATTTCATTTATTTAAAAATATCTATGCAGCAATATTTCTTGTATCTCAGGAGAGGAGTGGTGAATTTTTAATCAATGTTGATTTTGGAACAACGTTTTGAAGAATATTTTTTAAAAATTAGATTTTTCCAAATTAATTATTTTGAGAGTCAGCATAGTCAAAATGAAAAGAAAAAAATATAATGAAAACAATATATAATTACTTTCAGCATTTTCTTACTAATTATAAGAATCCAGCCTTCTCCATGTTTTTTTTTTTTTTTTAACAAATTACCTGGAGTCTTTGTGCCCTCCTATCTGTGTCCAGGGCCTGACTGTGAAACCCTTAGAAGTTTTCACAGGTTAGGTCTATCCTCTCTTGAAATTGATCCCATTTTACCTTGTGGCATCATCTGACTATTCTTAAAAAAGTGTTGGCAAACTTTTCCATAAAGTGTCAGTCAGTAATTATTTTAGGTTTGTGGGTCAAGCAGTTTGTCTCAACTACTCAATGCTGCCATTGCCATGTGAGAGCAGCCATAGATGAAATGAAGGGGTGTGGCTGTGTTTCAATAAAACTTTATTTACAAAGACATGTGTTGGGCCAGATTGGTCCTGCAGGCCTTGTTCTAGTACAAAATTATGTACTTTTTGCATCATTTATACTAACGTCTTCCCAAATAGATTGACAGTTCCTTGCAGACAGTAAAGTCTATATTCTGCTTTTATAACACCTATAGAATTTAGCCACAATGTCTTCATCCTTGCTTAAGCTTGATGACTGTTCACTGACTATTAGCTAATTGTTTGATTTTGTGTGCATGGGAAAAACACTTCAGAAAACAACAGAATTTTTGAATGAGGGAGACTTTAGCTGTCATCCATCCTCTATAAGTGAAGCAAAGGCTCCATCTGGCTTATTATTTTGACTACACAGCAGGTCACATATTACCTCTCCAAACATAAAGGCAACTCTAGTGATCCCAATTTTATCAGCCTTCTGTAAACATTCAAATAAAATAATTAGAGCTCGCATCTCACACAACCCTGGTATGACCAGTGCCTGCCTCTCTATTCTTAAAGAATTCCCAGAGGTGTTTTCAGTTCTCTGACATTACCTTCTGACTTGCTCTGAATTCTTTCTTTTTGACCCACTTACCCTCAGATCTTACAATCATGGCATGGTTTTCTTTTTATCACCCAGTGGAGGATCTATTTTCAGCTTTTGCCTTAATAAAAAAAGCTCTGCATTTTAAACCGAATGCCCCTTTTGATAAATGTAAAAATCCACACCCCTGCTGATTCAGAATTGCATCCTCCCAACCCCGATGAAAGTCCTCAACACTTGTGTATTCTCAACAACCAAGAAGGTGGTTGGATTTTACTTTCAGGAGTTTGAATTATAAAAACAATTACTTTTCCAAATATTACATTGCATTGTTATGTTAAATATGCTGCTTTTTTTTTTTTTTTACTATAAACACTTCACACCCACTGTCCTTACTTCCAGAGATTCTAATTTCCATCTCCAAGCACAGAAACCCATGTTTCCGTGGTGAGAATTACTGAGCAGAAAGATGCTGAATATAACTCCAATCTTGGCAGAAAACCCAGGGTAAATTTACAGAGTGAGAAGTCTCAGATTAGAAAAAACGGACAGATTATGGTAGCATTTTGCTATTTCTGGAGTGATACACAAAGCAGGCAGCCAATTTTACAAAGTTCATGAGAGGAAAGTAAAGCATCCTCAGTGCCCCTACTGACAAAGCTTTGATGCTTAACATGATCTGAGAACATGTGCATAATCAAAGATGTGAGATGTCCCGCAACAGCAATAAGGGCTCTCATCTGAAGAAACAGCACCACAGTGCAGATTGGTGATAATAATCTTGTGAGACTCCCAACTGGTTTAATGGAATTGAGGGGTATATTTGAAAGATGGCCTAGAACAAAGGGCATTTTCTTAACTATGTGTAGCTAAGGATGAGTGTTATATCCTTATAAAGAAAGGATTGAAATAAATGTTACTACTTCACCATATCATCTGTACTTGTCAAGCAACACGATATTGGAATAGAAATCTCATTCCACAGTGTAGCTTCTCTAATTCCCAACTAATCTTTTTTGATGATTCATCAGTGCATTCTAACATAATTATCTAAATTGGAGAACAAAACTGGGTAATATTTTTGACCTTTAATAACATTTATATTACATATTCATATGTAGTTTGTAAGTTATGTTTGAAATGTAGCTTGCATAAATTGTAAACCTCCACCAGAACACTATGCAGTAGCTCTCTTATGGCCTTTTATACAACAAATGAAAGAGCAGCTGAGGCAAAGCTATATGTTCTTTAAGAGTGATTTGATCACACAGGATGATGGCATTTCCCAGGCTACCAGATAGTTCATCTGGGGGCATGTGACTAGCACTGGTTACTTGGCTATAAACACTAGTGACACATATAACTTCCAGCCAAAACACAGAACAGTGATCTCTCTTCCCTTGCTCAGGAACCTAGAAGTCTAGAATTCCAGATGGCAAAACTACAAGATAGATCCTTGAGTCACTACCTAAATGAGAGGTGCCTTTTTTAAGCTACCTAGAGTGAGAAACAATGCTCATGATGTTACACCACCGAAGATGTGGGCAGTAATTTGTTACCACAGCGTCACCTAGTCTATCCTGACTAATATGGAAATTGACGAGAATTGACTAATATGGAAATTGAAACAATTAATTTGATTTTAAGCTACTGGAGTATATTATAAAAATAAAAATAAAATGTGAATCCTTTCTTCAGATTTCTCATCAACTCGAGGAAATTGATGCATATTGCAGGAAGGGAGACTAGAGTGGACACCACATCCAGAGCCCAGACAAATGTCAGAAAACATTTTAAAAGAAATGCTATCTTGTGACATTTATTATGCAGGGATAATGAACTATGTTAACAAGAAAAGTAAAAATAATCTAGATTGCATAAAAAATTATCCAAGCCATACATTTTTTGAGATTGAAAGCAAATTTAAGGAATCTTTACAATTTTAGGCCTTCTGGTTTTAAAAGTTACTGACCCTAGTAGTATTTTATACATCATTGAGACCTTAAAAATTACAGAATATACATAAAATGATTTACATTATAAACAGAAGAGTGACTTGTATGTACATTTATATTATATAAACTTAACTATATGAGCTCTACCTTAATTTATTTCTTGGCCCTTCTCCACTTTAAAGAAGATTGGCTTCAAATGTTCTAGTACATGGGTTGTCAAACTACAACTTGCAGGCTAAATGCAGCCTGCTGCCTGTTTTTGTAAATAAACTTTTATTGGGACACAGCCACATTCATTAATATTTATACATTGTGACTTTTTTTGCTCTACAATAGCTGAGTTGAATAGTTGCAACAGAGCTTGTACAGTCTGCAAAGCCTAATATTTACTCTCTGGAACTTTATAGAAAAAATTGACCACTACTCTAGAAAAAGAGAGGCCACAGCAAAAATGCAAAAAACAGACACATGAAGTTTTGTCCTTTGACTCCTAAGGGATTTTTTATGGTGTTTTCAACTATATGCCATTTTCAACTTAACACACTGACTTTAGAGCCTATATCATGCATAGGATGTAATATCACAGCGCCTAGTCTGGTTATTTTAAATTCCAAATTAATGGAGAAAAAGTAGTTAAAATGTTACTATATATGAGATTCATCTTCTATATTGATTGTGCTACTTCTAATTCTTATTCCAAATTACCTTGCCTGTTGTTGTCAGAATGATCTTTCTATTGGTCAGATTTCCAACAAGTAGCCTTTTATACTATCTCTCTCCTTTGATAATATTCAGTGGCTACTTATCACCCATAGTTTCAAGGACAGACTCTTTTGCTCTCCATAATCTAATAAGACCCTCCAAGACAATCTTCCTTTCTACCACTCCTTGATATTCTTTCTGTGTCACTCAGAATTTTTTCATTTCTTTCCTCATATACGGCATCAGGAAGAATTGTCTTTGCCTGCAAAAGTAACAGAAAACCTAACGAAAATGGCTTAAGCAACCTAGGGTGAATCTCTCCCTCCTAAGAATTTGCTAGGTGAGTGGCTGCTAGTGTTGACTTAGTAACTCAACAATGTCAAGGCTTGTATTTCTGGAATTCTCTAGGCTTTTCCCTCATGTCACAAGATGAATACTGTAGCACCAGCCGTCATATTCATAGTCAAGACAGGAGAAAAAGAGAAAAGGGAAAGGGCAATGTGAACCACCTCTGTCTCTTTTACCAAGAAAGCAAACACTGCCAGAAACTCCAAGTAAAATTCTATTCATACCACATATTGCTCAGAACGAATTCTTATGGTCACATGACCACCTCTAGCTGCAAGGGAGGCTGGGGGAGTATCTAGCTTTTCTAAATCCTAAGTAGAGGCAGACAAGGACAAATGGGCTAGAAAAGTGTGTTAGATAAGCCATTCAATGGGTCTACCATATACACATTAGACTAATTTCTGCCTCCATGATTCTACATGTGTTCTCCCCTGCTTAAAATGCTACCTCCAGCTCTGCTTATTTCAAATCCTCCTCTTTATTTTTTCAGTATCCAGCTTTGCATTTCCTCTCTTTCATTAAATATACTCTGAAACTTCCAATTACCATAATCTCTTCTTTTTCGGAACACTTTTTTCACATCCACATTTTAAAAAAATGTGTATCCAATTACATAACACAATTTAAAAAATCCAAATTGTGATTTAGTTATGTCATGTTGGGGCTCAGGAAACAGTACCCCAAAATATGCTGCTTTGAACTTCAAACTTAGACTATCTGGTGAGCAGCAACTGCAGGGAAGAGCTTTCTCTGAAGCTCCCCTGTCTATCAGAGGCTGGATTCTACAGAAGATATTCAATTGTTGTGAATCCCTTCTCCAGATTTCTCATCAACTTGGGGAAATTGATGTATATTGCAGGAAGGGAGACTAGAGTGGACATCATATCCAGAGCCTAGACAAATGTTATCCCAAGTTGCTGTCTGTCCTTCAGGTCCATTCAACTTCCCTAAACATCATTTATTCTTCCTTTAAAATTGCCCATTTCTTCTACCTCTCACTGCCTTATGAAGAGGGTAGTTAAGCTTCAACCATTTGGCCCTTCTTTGAGCCTCATATTTTGTGGTACTCCATGCATTTGCACATAATAAATGTGTGTGCCCTTTCTCTTGTTAATCTGTCTATTGTCAGTTTGTTTTACAGAGTCAAATTATCAAAACATCAGGGAGTGGAAAGACAGTTCCTTTTACCCCTGTAGTCATATATGTTCACTGTTGTCTTCTTGCCACTTGATAGCAAGACTGTCTTCATATCATCCACCAACAACAGTCTCTTTCAGGTAAAAGTAGATAGTCTGCAAAAGATAAAATTGCTTCATTTAACCATTTAGTGGCTGTGTTTCAAAGGCCCGTATAGAGTTTATTAATAATTACTTTTAAAAACTATTGTATGATGGCATGGTGGTGCACACCTGTAATCCCAGCACTTTGGGAGGCAGAGGAGAGAGGATTGCCTGAGCCCGGGGATTCGAGACCAGCCTGGGAAGCTTGGTGAGACCTTGTCTCTACAATAAATAAAAAAATTATGTGGACATGGTGGTGTGCAACTATAGTTCCAGCTACTTGAAAGGCTGAAGCAGACGGATTGCCTGAACCAAACAGATTGAGGCTGTGGTAGTGGTGATCATGACCCTTCACTCCATCCTGGGTGACAGAGTGAGACTCTGACCCAATCAATCAATCAACCAGTTATATGAATTGTGGTTTTACAATAATGAAACTGAGCTCTTAAATCAAACGCAAGTGTAACTTTATGGCCATATCTTATGCATATTGACATATTTAACTTTGTTAATAAGATGAAGGATATTGAATTTGAAATGTATAGTTACATTATAAAAATTATTAATTTGACTATTTAGGAGCTGGTTACTTACTGGACTGTAATAACTCTGAATCAGGTTAGTAAGTATCAGGTTACATTACTGATACTTACTAAAAGTGTGGTTTAACTAGGAATTTAAGCAGAGGTTTGGGTTCCTAACTCAAGAGGGTTGGAACACCTAATAACCATCCCCCCACCAAAAAAACCCCTTTTCTAGGTAAGGTACCTTTTTAAAGGTCTAGAATGTTTTTTAGCACTTAATTCCTGACAAGGCCAATCTTACTTTTCTCCCAGTTCTTTTCTAGGATTTGATGCTTTCCTTTCTGAAGTATTTTTAGATTTGCTTTTTCATGTGAAATCTATGTCTTCCCCACACATCAGAACAATTCTTTCTCTAAACAAATTGCTAAGTAACTTAGAAATTGTTTCAGTTCCTTGGATGGAGGTATGAATGCCTGCATATAGTTTATGATAATTATTCACGTGATTGCAAATGGAGAAATATTTTTGAAAAAAGATGAAATGAGAATTAAGGAAAGGAACTCCTACCTCATTAAAAGTAAGTCAGAGTTAAGGTATGACAAAGATTCTCTCCTTGACAACACTGTACTCAGGCTGTCCTGAACTTGTCTCAATGAAGCCTTGACTTTTGGACTTTAATGTTGTCCAATTTTAGCTAGACTTCTACTAAGTCAGCTTAACCAGACTCCCCCACCCCCATCCATATCTGATCAGGTTCCTCAGCCTCTACCACCCTTCAGGTGATGTCCGATTACCCTGGCCTGCCCTCAGCAAAAATCCTATTAGGTTGGTTTAGCCAGAATCCCTCCTTTCCCCAGTGTTTCCTCTGAGTGACTTTTCACTACCCTGCGTTTCACCTGTCCTTGTTGGAGTTACAGTTGAGCCTAGTCTCTCTCCTACACTGCAAGACCCCCATTGTAGTGGTCTCTATACTGTGGTAGCAGTATCCACCTTGAATAAAGCCTTACTGTTGACAAACGTCATAAATAATTTTTCTTTTACACATACGGGTGTCATTTTAGAGCAGGCTGCCTCATCAACACAAATGAGCTCTTAAAAGGATATTGGGAATGTGAAGTCAGAGAGGATGCAGGACTATAGTTATAGATGATCTGACATTAAAAGAACAAAATAGTCCATAGGAAGAGGAAGAGATGAGAGGATGTCGCCTTCCCAGAGGCCCATTCCATTCCTCCCTTTCCTGCTTCTCAGGAATAGGCTCTTGTGTTGAGAAAGAAACCATGCACCTTTGAAGTTGTACCACATCAATCCCAGGCTTTTATATACTGATTAACTGCCTTTCTCAGCAAGAGGAATGATCCACCTAATTCTCTCAGTACCAAAGAAACCAGTTTTGCAGCTCATGAATTAACCCTTTTTTTTTGGCCATGTAAAGTATTTTTCAGAAAAAGGAAAACAAATGTTTCAAAAAATTGAATGACAAAGACAGTGATTATCTTCTGGCTAAACTTATGCTGGAAGATCATGACCTAATAATATGGAATGACTTTTAAAAACCCAGAGGACGTAAAGGATGTGAAAATGAACAAATTGAGAGCATTCCTAAGATGCAGTTGGCAGCAGTCTGACTCCATGTGAGAGGTGCAAGGAACTAAAATTGACACAGATTCATGGAAGACAATTGCATGCTCCATGCATGGGAGAACTGAGTTGTCTGATTTCTCATGTTGGGTTTGCAAGAGTAATGCTTTTGTAAACCTAATGTGCCTACAGATCACCTGGGGAATTTATCAAAATCTTGACTCAATGTATCTGGATGGATGCTGAGAGTCTGTATTTCTAACAACCACCAGTTGATGTGGATGCCGCTGACCTAGGGACCACACTTTGAAGGGATATGCTGTTAAAGAACTCTTAGCCTTAACTCAACAGTCTTAACCTATGTTCCACAGCAATGTCACTTTTACTCCCCTTAAGCATGTGGGGGTTTCTTCAACTTAATAGTCTCTCCTGCTCTGAGCTCTAACCTTAGCTATGCCAGATCGGTGGTGGCCTTCCCAGGTGGGATTTGTCACTAGATTACATGCAGGTGGCTGGTGGACTACAAATCCAATCATGTTATTTTCAAACAACATACAAATAGCTTTATTAAAACCTCACACAAATTCAAATATATCAAATAGAAAGAGTAGAGAGTGGGGGATGATTATTATTTTTAAAAATGCACTTAAGCACATGAGTTTTCTAACTTCTTTGGCATATGTAGAACATATTTTAGGTAAAAGCATAGGAATGAATTTGCATGTAGGAATGTATTTGCAGTGTTGAGCAAGTAACCTGCCGAGTTCCACCACTTGGATTGGTGCCCAAACAGGGAGCAGTAATGATACTTTACTTTTGTTTATATAGTTACAAAGCACTGCAGTATGCATTATCCCTTTAATCCTTTTAATAACCATCTTATTTAGATGCTATTCTTATTTTACAGACGAAGAAACAGAAACTTGGAGGTTACATACCTAGTTTTCTAGCCCAAGAGGTGGCAAACCTCAAATTTAAAACAAAATTCCTGCCTCTATTTCCCTTTCTAGCATCTGATATGCTCTGTGATGGCTCTCAGCCCTGGTTGCCACTGGGAGAGCTTACAGAATATTGACACCTGGTCCTACCTTCAGACGTTTGAAGGTCGTTGGTATGGGGAGTAGCCTGGGCAGCAGGCTTTTAAAAAACTTTCAGGCAAGACTAGTATAGAGTTTCTCAACCTTAATACTGTTGTCATTTGGGGACAAATAATTTCTGGTTGAAGAGGGCTATCCTGTGCATTGTAGGATGTTCAGCAGCATCCCTGGTCTCTACCCTTTAGTTACTAGAAGCACTCCTCCAGTTGTGACAACTGAATTTCTCCAGACATTGTCAGATATTCCCTAGAAGGCAAAATTTCACAGTTGAGAAGCACTGCTTAATGCACAGCCAAAGTTGTGAATGATTGATAAATACCTACATCATCAGCAGCAATTATCAGTTTATTTGTTTACTGCTAAGTTTATATTATTCACATCCAAGGAGGTAGAACTCTTCATATTTACCTTTTCAAATGTCATTAGAATTAGAAGCCAGACCTGACAAACATTTTTGGTATACAATATGTGTGATGATTATCTACTCTAAACTAGAAGAGAAAGTTCTGTTCATCTGTAGTTTTAAAATTTACTCAATTATATTTCCTCCGTGGTACCAGGTACTAGTATTTCTCAGTTTTGCCTGATAAGAATCCCCTGGAATGCATCTTGGGACAACAGATTCCTAGGCTCTAATCCTGAACTCCTGAATCCACATTTCCTGGGAGAGGCCAAATAATAATCCAGATATTTAACAAGTGCTCCCAGGTGGAAATTTTGGAAAAACTAAGCATAGGTGGAAAATACAGAGATGAAAAAGATACAGTTTCTCTCCTCAAGGAGACATGTAATCAAATAGTTATAACTCATGATTGTGAAGAGCAAAATTACAAGTGTGTGGAAGTCTAGAATGTAGAACACAGGAGGGGATAATTAATCTTGGGGAGGCATAGCTCAGGGAAGGGTATATGTAAGAGATGATATCTGTCTTGGATTTCAAAGCAGAAATGAAACCAGCCAGGGGAACAAGGCGTGCAAGTGCATTCAAGGTTGGAGGAAAGCCACAGGAGAAAAAGTATCCTGGTTCCAGTTTCTAGCTGCCTAGCCTATAGCCATTCATGTAGAGGGTGCTCCATAAATACCTATTCTTTGGTCAACCATAAACCCCTGCCCATTCATCATAGTGCTTTCTTGTCAATGATTCCACACACCGGGTACTAGCCTTAAATGGGTGTGGAAAAAATTTGCCTAGGCTAGCAGGTTTTGTATCTCATTTAAGCCTCCCATATACCCAGATTTAACTCTTCCTTTTTTCCTTGGAATTAACTTTCCTACTCCCATCTGAAAGCTGTTAACTTTTTAAAACACATTCCATAGCTCTTTGTAAAAGTTGAATTATCATGTGACCATTGTATGCGCATAAAGGACCCATGTTCTTAGAGTACTCGTGGGAACGTGAATGGCATTTGCAGGCTGGCAAGAGACCTATTTCAAACGGATGATGCTGCTGGCATTATATACAAACCTAAAAATCTGGAGATGTCTTCTCTGAGGTTCCTCTTCCTAAGGCTGCTTTCAAGGAAGCTGAGAAGATGAGGCCGACTCTATAATTAAGAGGCCAACTCAGATGTAGTCTCTTCAGAACAGCTTTCTCTGACTAGCCTCTCACTGTTTCCTTTGTCCCTCTTTCCCGTCCTTTGACATAGCATTTATCATCATCACCTGACATTATTTATATGCTGTTTCTCTTTCTCCACAAGGCCAGGAACTTCGCTAGTCTTATTCACTGTTGCATCCCAGCACCTAAAAAAATTGTCCTTCATACATAGTATCAACTCATTAAGTAACCTCTGAATAGGTTTCTCGTTCTTCTAGAATTGTTTTTTTTTTTCTCTGTAGGCTCAACATGTTTGTCACGAGTTGTCAATGTCTAACTCTCTTTCGGGGTTGTCACATTCATAAAGTCAGGGTTGGTGTCAATCTTATTCTCAATGTATCCTCTGGGCCCAGCATGGAGTGAATACCTAATAACAATTTATTGAGTTAATAGATCCATGAATGAACCCCTGAATCAAAATAGAAGGCCAGCACAGATGGCTTTAATCTAATGAGCCCAGTTTCTCCAACAACACACTCACCATCAGCATAGACATTTGGGTCAGCGAATTCCAGGCATAAAGAGCTCTGATTATTAGAAGAGTCAGCTCTTTCTGTGACAGTAACAAGAATAGAACAAATGAAAAGGCTGATGAGCAGAAATCCTGTAACACTTGAAGCAATTTTTAAAATGTCAAAGAAAAAAAATTCATACATAAGTGACAGGGAAACTGAGAGAGTTGGTCAATATAGATGAAACGAAGGGTCTTGCAAACCAGAGATGTGGGCATTTGGTGAGAAGGTAGTAGAGGCAAAGGAGTACAGTCTAAAGAGATAGGGTAGCCCAGCGGATGAGATAGATGAGGTCCTATCCCTGGAGTTCATATTTGTCTACGATTAGTCCATCAGTTGTAGGCATTCTACTCTAGGAAGTCAACCATAAGAGAAAAGATTTCAGATGAAAAGAAGGATCTCTGTTGGCATCACCACCTTCAAACTAAAACTGCTTCATACCTCATATACAAGTGTGTGTGGGAGGAGAGGAGCACAACCTTCAACTCTTAACTCTCAAAAAAGTAAGAACCCTGACTTTCATAGGGTAGTCAAATATCCTTTTTACATCACCCCACACATAGAACATTATAATAGTTGCATGGCACACTTGGATAAATAGACATGGCTGCTCCCCTGCCAACTCCAGGGCAGAGGAGAGCAGTATGTCAGGCACACCTGGAACTCATTTGCGATACAGCGTTTAGCCTGCAACCCACTGTTTAGACGTTCTGCAGACACACATGTGTTCTTGATTTCCATCAATCACAGAGGGTTTACATTATGTTAGGTTCTGTGTGCGTTCCCAAAATATTTTTGAACACCTACTATATGGCAGGCACTTCTCAAAGTAAGGAACGAAACTGAGTAAAAGAAAATGTCACCTTTTCAGAGAACCCTACTGTGGAATAATGGCCTCCAAAGATGTCCATGTCCTAATCCCTGAAACCTGTGTGCTACTCTATACGGCAAAATAGATTTTGCAGCTGGTTATATTCTGTAAAAAGAGACCAAAAACCAACCAGCCAACCTATGTCAGGTGGTGAAAATGTGCTAGGGATGTAATTGCAGCAAGGTCAGCGGAATAGACAGTGACAGTGTGGGGGCAAAAATGCAGGGAATTTTATGTGGAGAGTGAGAGGAGATGTATTAGTTTCCTATTGCCGCTGCAATAAGTTGCCATAAACACAGTGGTATAAAACAGCACAAATGTAATACCTTACAGCTGTGGAGGTCAGAAGTCTAAGATGTATCAGCAGGGCTATATCTCATCTGGAGGCTCTGGGGGAGAAGACTTGTCTCTTTCATCTTCTCAAACCTGCCTGAAGTCCATGGTTCATGGTCCATCTCTCCATGCTCAAAGCCAGCAGCGTAACATCTCCACGCGCCTCTCCCTCCTACAAGGACTCTGTGATTATATTGGACCCACTGGATAATCCAGGAGCGTCTCTCCATCTCAACAGTTTTTATTTAATTACAGCTACAAAATCTATTTTGCCATATAGAGTAACACGCTTGCAGGTTCTAAGGATTAGGACATAAACATCTTTGGGGGCCATTATTTCACAGTAGGATTCTCAGACAAGGTGACATTTGATTAATGACCCAATGGAGGTATGGGAGAACTCTTAGGGAATGAGAGTTC
Source organism: Carlito syrichta (assembly GCF_000164805.1). Lineage (NCBI taxonomy): Eukaryota > Metazoa > Chordata > Mammalia > Primates > Tarsiidae > Carlito > Carlito syrichta. Next base: position 225,688 of record NW_007249667.1, on the reverse strand, counting down.
TCGGCACTGGGAGCAGCAAATGAAAAGAAGAAAAGTCCTGTATACACAATAGCCACTCATTAAATAACCTCTGAATCCCTACATGGTGTGGACTTAGTCTGCTTAGGTTAAGGAACTGAGTATGCCCAGAGTGGAGCGAGAAAGGAGAATTATGACAAGCAAAATATCAGAGGGATAGTAGCAGGCCAGGTCAGGTACATGGGGTCCAGTAGGCCGTGTCAGGACCACATTGATAACCTCATTCAATGCATACAACAACCTGATAAAATAAGTTCTATTATTTGCCTCTTGTTTAAGATTGAGCAATTGAGCCTCAAAAACATTAAGGACAACTCGCTTGAGATTACACAACTTCCAAAAGGTAGAGCCAGTTAATTTTTTAATCCTGTATCATCAGATTCCAGAACTTTTACACATGACCCCACTACTTTGTCACGTCGTCATGTTTTGAAATCTGAAGAGCCAACATTGAACTGAAGATGCTTCTGGTTTAGAGGTGTGAGGAGATCCTCCAATGTGGAGAAAATATCAATATCCTTCTGAGATGCAATTTAAGTTGTGACTCAGGAGGTATATCAGTGTAACAGAAGGCACAAGTAGCAAGGTCCAAGTAGCTGTCCTCACACAAGTTTCTCACTTGACAACAAAATTAATGGCTTCCACAGCTAGGATGTAACGAACATTAAGCCAGGTATCATTTTGGTTCTTCAGGTTTACTATCTGTAAAACAGTGATACAAAGTTGCAACTATACCTTGCTATCAAAAAATAAAAGAGAGATTCAGGCTAATAGAGCTTTTCAAAATAGAAAAATGGAACTTTATTTGTGCCATCAGAAGATATTCTGTATTAATAAAAGATTATCTTTCTTTGTCACAGTAAGTTCCTCTGGCACACACACACACACACACACACACACACACACACACACACTCTCTCATGCTTTCTGATCTTTGACTGACAACATTTAAAGAAAAGTGCTGATTACCAGGAGTGACTTTATTTCACCTTGCATATATTAGTTCTTTTTTCTCTAGCTCAGAGATTTCACCACATTCTCTGCTAAAAGATAGGGAGTTTTGGGATGATTTCATACGTTGTATACCTGAGGGGCTCCTGGAAAGAATAAAAGGTTTCTGGAAGCGCCTTAATCACAGAGAAGTCTTTTTCTTCCTTCCCCAAGCCCCATGGCCAATGAATACAGTGCATTTAGGGAGCAGAGTCAGGCCCAGTGTGGTTGACATTGTTGATAGAAGAGTCCAGCAACTTGGACTATTAATAAAAATTGTATGTTTATAGAAAATTGGGCAATTTAAAAGCAGACCTATGTGTTTAGAAAAGAATTGTTAAGTGCATGAGTTGATTTTTTAGTTTCCAGTATTCACAGTTCCCACTCACAGCTCTGAAAACCTTCATGGCATCTACTTACAGTAGTCAAACTGTGAAAGTTAAATGATATGCATGAAGAAAAAGTGGGCCCCGTGGTTGTTTGTGCTTTTGTCATCATGTCGGGAGTCAGGAATCCTAAAGGGACCAGCACTGCTGGTGTAGTTCTGTTCTTGCAGAAACAATACTTGGTACAGGGTGTTAGAAATCATAAAAGTTCCCCCTTTCACGTGACCATATCACATCTCCTTGCTCTGCCACATGGTGCTTCCCACACATTTCTGCCACCCTCACCACCTTATGTTCTTCCACACGTGTGGTAGCTCTGTGGAGATGGAGGTTCGTGTCACTGTACTGGGACATTCAACCCCTCACGTCTTTCTTCCTGTCCCCGTCTGGCCCCCGGGAATGTTACTGAATTGCATGCGGTCAACAAAACAGCAGACTTAAACAACCAGGACAAGTCCAGAGAGGTCTGAGAAGTTTTCCATAGGGAACATTTCGCTTTGCAGCTTCTGCAGTGAATTTGCACAAGGGAGCAGGAAAATACCACAAAGAGACCCAAAGGAAAATGGCCTTTCATGAAATGGAAAGATGCCGGGTGTGGACATTCCATATTTAGGTATTCAATGATGCAGTTATTATAAGTACCATGTCTCTATTTATAGAAGGTACTTAAAGTGACCAGAATCTGCTCCTGTGACTTCAGGGACTTATGTGACCCATGATCAAACCTTATCTGGCCTCAGCATTCCATGAAGCCAGCCTTGCTGGGAAGAAGAAAGGACTAGGAATGGAATTGGGAAGCAGTAGATATGAGTTTAGGCCTTTCCACCTACTGATTTCATGAACTTGGGCAGCTTGCCTAGCCTTCTGAACCTCAATGTTTACATAAGGAAAATGGGTATAATAATGTTTCTCTTACAGGGTGCTGTGAGGCACAAAGGAGATCATGTATGGAGAATTACTACATAAGCTGTGAAGTGTTATACAAATGAAACTTACTATATTAAGAAAAATAAAAATTAACACATTGGTCAGGCACAGTGGCTCACACCTGTAATCCCTTTGGGAGGTGGAGGTGAGAGGATTGCTTGAGCCCAGGGGTTCAAGACCAGCCTGGGAAACTTGGTGAGACCTCATAACTAGAATAAATTAAAAAATTAGCTGAGAGTGGTGATGCATGCCTGTAATTCCAGCTCCTTGGAAGGCTGAGGCAGAAGGATCACCTGATTCCAGAAGGTTGAGGCTGTGGTGGTCATGAGCATGTGACTGCACTCAAGCCTGGGCAATAGAGTAAGACTCTGACTCAAATAAATAAACAAACAAAAACCGGGCTCAGTGGCTCAGCCTGTAATCCTGCGCCTTTGGGAGGCTGAGGTGAGTGAATTGCCTGAGCCTGTGGGTTCGAGACCCGCCCGGGCAACTTGGCGAGACCTCATCTCTACAATAAATCAAAAAATCATCCGGGCGTGGTAGCGCATGCCTGTAATTCTGGCTACTTGGAAGGCTGAGGCGGAAGGATCGCCGGAGCCCAGCAGGTTGAGGCTGTAGTGGCCGGGAGCGGCTACTGCACTCCAGTCTGGGCGACAGAGTGAGACTCCAACGCAAAATGAATAAATAAACAAACAAACAAATAAATAAATAACATATTGGCCTTGAACTCATCAAATTTCTCTGTTCTGTTTAAATGTGGTAAACTTTTTAAAAAGAGGTTTAGATATCGGTCAATAATTAGCGTTATTAGAAACCAATTCATTGTCAACATTATTTTTAACTGTAATAACATCAGTTTTAGTTAGTTATTTATTTTTAAAATGTGGGGTACAATTTAGGATTTGTATACAAGGGGTGATTGTACAGGTAAAGTTTGGGTCTCCCTTTGGTCCCCACTTCGCCTGGTTTGAGATCAGGTACCCTTATTGATGTTATGTGTCCCCCGCTCCCCGGCAGTTTCCAGCTACTGCCAATCCCTTTCATGTAGTATTATGATAAATGTTCAGGGTCCACTTATGAGTGAGAACACGTGATACTTAGTTCTTTGTTTCTGAGATAGATCATAAAAAACATCAATTTTAAAAAGTGACTCTAAATGACATTAGGTATTATAAAAAAATTGAACTCATGTGAACTACTTATAAAATATCTAAGATTTCAAAACTATGCAGCTGTTCTGGACAACTGACCAAGGAGGACGGTGGATTAAAGTGTCTGAATTGAGGTTTTCTTATGACAGAGCTAGACATTTTTGTCTACAAAAGGGCTAGTTTTTTTTTTTACATGGAAACAAATTTCTTTTAGACCAAATCAACTCTGTAATTCTCCACTAGTTATGGTCGAAATGTGGCACAAAATATGGCACCTGGCATGAGCAATATGCTAACTCCAAATGTTTAATGCTGAATGATGATAGCTGCAAGTGTGCCTGCCATAAATTCAATTTCAATATTTTTCACCATTGCTGCTCTGTGAGCAGGGGCCTTCCTCCAGTCTTTTTTCATTTTTTCTCTCATTGGCATTTTTTACCCTTTCTTCTCTTTGCTACTTTTTCCTCTCTCCCTTTTATTCAGCTCTTTGTCTTTCCAAGACAAAGGAAAGAATGAGTTGTTACGTTCAACCAGGTAGACTGTGTTAGTGTATCGGATCAACCTGATATACTTCAGTTGCACCCCTTACTCTTGAAATCCTGGTCTCCAATAAGGTAGATTTTCTAATGATAAACCTGGGATATACTATTTGGCTATGTATGGTAGAGGGAGATGTATGTACAGGCACGTTTGAGAAAAGAGCAAATATTCATGCTAAGAAAAATGAGGCTAGCACAGTTCCCCATTCAACATGTTTTGAATTGAATAAGAGCAGGAAGGCTGTTAGACATACTAGAAATATGTCCAGGTAATTTAGCAAACAAGACATGCTGGCATTGTAAATTGGTTGAGTGACCTTTGATGAGAATTAAAATGCTACACATAGCCCTAATTGAACATTTTTCATTTTGCCTTCTTAGTCTGATAAATCTGTGAGAAGGCAGAGGCACAAGTTACCTACATCTTTACCCTTAATATTTTTGTGTTTTTCTGCGTTTTCCCATTAATTAGAGTGATTTTCTCCACATGCTCAAATTGTCAGAGTAGGAATAAGAGAAATGTCTTAATGATATGATTTATTGCAGGAGTACAGAATAGTCAGAAGCAGATAGCAAAGACCTTTTATGTTTCTTTTTTTCTCTTTTCATGTTCAAGCTTTCAGAAAAAGAGATGTGAACAATTCAAATTAGTCTTCCTAGGACTAGCAAGCCTCAGTTGCCATTTTAGTTGCTTTTATATTTCTAGATCCTGAGAAATATATGCTATCTATCCTTCAAGAAAACATAAGTGGAATATAAATTTGATTTTTATATTGCTTGCAGCCCAGCCTTAACATCTAAGAATTTTTCATTTTCTTCTTCTATCCTTGCATTCAATTAAAAAAAAATTAAATTAAATCAGGCTTAAAAATATATATAGTAGGCTCACTCTCCACTGTGGTTGATATTTTACTTTTTTGCTCCTGCAATAATTTTTTTTTACCTGCCCTGAAGTATAATATTAACTAGGCTGTAATTTGGGAGTCCTTTTTAATCTTTTTTGAAACTTTCACTTACATATAAAGGGATTTTAGTGGGAAATATTTATTAATCTGATTTAAATTAGAAGCAAATTCTATTATTTATAGTGAAATGTTTTTGAAAAGACTAATAGAATGCAGCAGGTCATGTAGACAAGTAATTAATAGAAATATTAAGCCTTAAAAATACATATAGACCTTTATTTAGTAAGAATAACTGTGTTTTTGTTGGACTGACCATTCAGTGCTGGCTCAACTTGTCTCGGGGATTTGAAATTATCCAGGCCTGGCCCAGGGGAGAGAGGTATTAGCCACGACTTTGGCCCTTTGCTTTGTACTGGTAGTATCTCTGCTCCTGGAATGAAACCAGGACTAGGCTTGTTGAAGCAGCAGCAAGAGTAGCAGCAGTGTATCTGAGAAACCAGGTTTCTGAGAAATCTTTTCTCTTATAAGTTTTGTGGCTTGTAGAGTTGTTTCTTGAAGGCTTCACCTTCGGTGTTAGGTAAGCATCACTATCCACATTAAACAACACACTTTATTAAAGGGTAACACTTAATCAAAAGCCAATTTGTCACACATTAACAAGGTTACGATGGAACTTGTGCTCCATAAAAAGAGTTTATGAGCTCCAGAAAGAACACATTTGCTTGCTTCTCAACTCAGAGAGACTCTACTATTCAAATGTGCCTTGCATTTGGCAAATCAACTCTCATTTTTATCACACCAAAATTTACTTTAAAGTGCTATTTATATCAGGCAAAAAGTTCCAGTTAAAAGTGAGAATGTACTCTATATAATTATTTAACATCAGGTAGAACCACCCACTGTTTCTTCCCATGAAAATGTTATTTTTAAATTGACTGTATCTATTTTTAAAAAGTTATATAAAATGCATAGGGCTTGATCTAATAAATAGCTTTTTATTTTTTCCAAGCCTTCAACCTCTCTCTCTTCATTTTCTCTCCCATCATTTTCTCATTGACTCTTTCCATCCACAATAACCCTCTTTTCATTCATGTTTCTTTTTCTCCCCACTCCCTGTTGCAACGATTCCCTACATCCTGCCTTCTGACTTAACTTCCTATTAAATTTTTTCTCTAGAAAGCCAACAGTGGTCTTTCAGATACTATACTTCCCATAATTTCCAATCTTATTATTTTTAAAAATCCTTTCAGTATCACATCATAGTTCTTCTTCTCTTCTTAGGTTACATCTTCCTTGCATGTTTTTATTCATACCCACAACATCAAATATCACCTAAATGTCCATGATTTCCAGATTTATAGCTTTGATCCAGACTTCTTTCTTGAGCCCCAAAGGTTTATTTCTATTTTATTAGGCATTTCTGCTTAGATGATTGTTGGTGGTAGCCCAGCCAGAATTCTTCATCTTCAACAATGATCCCACACCCTGCTCAATGAGTTTGCTCCTGAATTTCTTAGGACACTTTCTTGACCCAGTTGCCCAAGCCAGAGACAAGGGTGTCATCCCAGATGATGTTTTCCCTTGAAAGTCTACATCTTGTCAATACCTGTATTCCACTGATCCTACCTCTTGAAGAACTCTCCCTTCCATCTCCCATGTCTATTTCCATGGTCACTGGTGTGGTTCACACTCATGCAAATGGCATCGTCTACTCATTTGTCATAAAGATCACTTTTTGACTGCTCTACTTCAAGTCTCATCTCCCTATTCTTCACAAAGCTGCTGCAGTTTTGCAGTGCAAAAATCTGGTTCTTCCCTCTCCAGTTTAAAATTCTTCAGTGGTTACTGATTGCCTTCAGATGAAGTCTGCAGTGTTTTACTTGGCAAAGTCTTCCTTGGTCAAGACCCTGTCCAGCCTCCACTCCCACCTGCCCTTGCACCTTCTGCCCTTCTCCCCTCTTAACACTTTACATTCTGGAAATATTGAGCCACTTCCATTCCCCAAACACTCCGTGGACTGTACATGGTTTGACTTGACTCATGTTGTTCCCTGATTGGCATGCCCTCCACATCTGTCTGCTCATTTTTCTTTTCTTTTCTTTTTAAATCCTTCTTTTAATTTTTACTTTAAAGATGAGGGATACAGTTCAGGGTTAGGTATACAAGTGGTCATTATATAGGTAAAGTTTGGGCCTCATTTTGGTACTCACATCACCTGGTTTGAGATCAGGTACCTTTAATGATGAAGTGTGCCCCCTGCTCCCTCCCCTGGCAATTTCCCACTACTGCCAATCCCTTCCTTATAGTATTATGATAATTGTTCAGGGTCTACTTATGAGTGAGAACATGTGGTACTCAGTTCTTTGTTTCCGTGATAGATCACTGAGTATTACAAACTCTAAAGCCATCCAAGTTGCTGCAAAGTTCATAATTTTGTCTTTCTTTATGGCTGCATAATATTCCATCATGTATATGTACCACATTTTAAAAATCTAGTCTTTTTTCGATGGGCAGCACAGTTGGTTCCATGTTTTTGCTCTTGTGAATAGTGCTACAATAAACATGCATGTGCAGGTATCTTTTTAGTAGAATGATTTGTATTCCTCTGGGTATATTCCCAGAAGGGGGATTGCTGGGTCATATGGGAGGTTGATTGAAGGGGTCCAGCCCCTTGCAAAGGTCGTGAGATTTCCTGAAGGAGAGACGGATAGGCGAAAGACAAAAATCTTATACCCGGACACCTGCTTCCTGAACAGATGACAATTTAATGTTAGTTAACACAGAGCTTTTATACCATTCGTAAAGGGGCAAGACAAAGAAAATTCCTTCACGTACATATCCTCTACAAGTTACCACCATCTAGTGGTCTTAGCAACAAACAAGTCAAGAACCCTGTAAACATTCAGACAATGAGTCTTATTCCTAAGGCCAAAGATGATAGTTTTAGTCCAAAGTCCCAAATTACAGTCCATGAACTGTCTCCAGAAAGTTTAGCAGTAGTCTTCCTTCTGGGGCTTTATGACCTTCAGAGCTTGTAATCACCTTTCTTGTCCAGGTGTCTCCATACTTTTCTCTTATCCTGCAGTTCTTTTTTCTAAAGAAAACTCAAAAGAAGCTTTTAGTAATGTTTCCCAGGCCCCCAAGGTTGCTTTCTGTCTTTAGCTAAGTTATCATAAAAGTGTCTGATTAGTATATTATGAGTTCAGTGAAAACCCACTCTATAAATGTTAACTTAGAGTTTTAACTATTGAATTAAGTAAAAACCTTAATGATTAATCTTTATCCTAAGTCTGTGAAGACAGTGTTATAAATCACCTACATAACTCCTAGATAAGTGTTAGAACTTATAATGAGCTCATAATGAACTTTCCATAAACTTGTACTTCTAAAAAACCTTATGTCTAAACACTAAGCTGCATAATTCTAAATCAAATAAGGAGTGAATATACTTATATCATTTTTCACTGAAGCAATATCTAGTAACTTATAACTAAGTGAAAGAAAGCATTCTTGATGTGCTTCAGAGTTTAACCCTTGCATATGTTAGAAAAGGCCAAGTGGCATAGTGGGAAAATGGGAAAATGAACCATGACATTCTCAGGTTAAGTGTGAGTACTTCGTATAAACATGCCATCTTCTTCCATGACCGCACAGAATTTCTTCAGCTGTACCAACAGCAAAGACGGAAGACAGAAGGGCCTCAGTTGCCTGGACTCGCTTTGCAGCCAAGGGTCCTCAGCACACCTGGACTTTGTCAATCAGGCGGGCCTCCAAGGCTGGCTCCCAACAGCTGATTTTTAGAGCTTTTTTAGGCTCAAGTTGGCACTCTCTTAAGTACGTTGGCAGGTTGTGTGCTCGGGGAAGAAAACTTACCTTT
>NW_007249667.1:163149-216875 GCF_000164805.1 Carlito syrichta | reverse complement strand
CGGGGAAGAAAAGGTATTACCTTTTCTTCCCCGAGCACACAACCTGCCAACGTACTTAAGTCTTTCTTTCATCATAGGAGGAAGACTCTTTTCTGTTTGTCTTTTTCTTTCGATTAAATTGTAAGTTTCTTGGAGGCAAAGTTACATTTTTCCATCTATGTGTCTGTATTGCATATAAGCATCTAACATATAGTAGAAACCCAAATGTTTGTTAAATTAATGAATAGCTGAATGAATAAATGAGTGAAATTACTAAAATGGTCTAGGGTTTTCAAGCTATGTGATACCATATATGCTTACATGAATTTTCTTCCATTTCAGCTTTTTATCTTGACCCTGTATGGACACATCATTAATTAAATTCTGACTGCATGACAGACTTTATAGAGCATGATTATGTTTTTTTTCCCCCCTAAGATGAAGATAACAGTATTTGCATGTAAATGAGACAATACCCAACCTCAGAGAAGCACCATCTCTCAGTACTCCAAATAAACCCGATTACCTGCTGGGAAATAAGTGAAAATGAATTTACTGCAGTAATGGCTTTTCAGGTCAATTTTCCAAGCAAGTGTTCATTTCTGGTTGAAAGTAAATATGCTTCCTGAGCTTATGAAATCAACTATTGCTTATGTGTACACATGCATTGAGGATGAGTTCACATCTTATTCAGGATCTGTGAAATTTGAAATGAGCCCTGAACATGAGCAAGACATTTGTGGTTTTACAAATTCTATTTGCTCAAATTACCAAGCAAACCTTTAAGTTTCTAAATAATTTCTTATGTAGGCATTCATATTTGAAACATTTGCTCTTGTTTCTAAACAGAGACATATTTTTTCACTCTAGTAACTGAAGTGAAAGGCAGTAAAGTAGAAACATTTCCATATTCTTTTTAGTAGTTTCACTATCTTTCTCCTCTTCTTCATTCATTCCCTTAAGTCTCTTTAATTCCCTTATAGAGTTGTGATGGCAGGATGTGAGGACTTACTATGTGCCAGGCACAAGGCTAAGCCCAGTCATTTTAATGGGATTTAATTATCTTAGCAACCCAAGGAAATGGATAGTATTATTACTGTCTCCAAGTAATAGAGGGGGAAATGGTTGCAGGCAGTGGGTAAGCCATGCAGCTAGAAATTGGCAAAGTCAGGACTTGACCCCAAAACCTTGCCTCTGATCCTTTGTGACCCATTTCATCCAAAACATGGGTAAGTTTGTGAGATGGAAAATTATTTCTGCCCCCTTTTGAATCACCTCATGCTGTTAATAAGAATACATGTATCTCAATAAATAATACATGTATTATTTCCTTGCCTTTTACATGTACTTTATAAAGGAGGCAGGTTTATATAGCTAATGATACTGATTCTAGTTTGTGGACTATAATTACTGTCTCAAAGGGATGAAATGCCCCCCCCAAAATGGAGGAAGCAGAGAGGGAAGTTTTCTCCTTCCTGCTCATATTATTGAGAAGCAAAAAAAAAAAAAAAAAAAGAAGAAGAAGAAGAAAAAGAAAAAGAAATTTCAGGTAAAGCAAATTTTTTCTTAAAGGAAGAGATAGAAAATAAGTATTTGTGACTTTGCAGAGCCTTTGCAGTCTCTATCACAATTCAATTCTGCTGTTGCAACTCAAAAGCAGCCCTACAGAATATGCAAATGAATGAGTGTATCTGTGTTCCAATAGGACTTTATTTGTAAAAACAGGTGGCAGGCCAGATTGGACCCACTGGCTATAGTTTGTTGAAGCCCACTTTACAGCATCCAGCTATATTCCTTACATTGTGTCATCAATCTAGATATTTGGAAATGCCTAGGTGATTATCAGAATGTAGATATGTTACAGTAGAGTGATGGCACTTTAGACCTTTCAAGATTATTTTTGTGCCACATAGCTATACCCCCACTGTTTAAACTGACTGTTATAAAAGTTCAAAGGGAGGGGATCTATTTAAACTCTAGAAGCAGGTTGTCTGGCAATTGATGGCATCAAACTGTGAAGTCTTAGAAAAGCTTTTGACAGCTATGGAACTATGTTCTTACAATTTGGAATTGCTATTATAGTTGGAAGGATTTAGGTTCATGCAAACACAGGCACTGTAAATCTTTGCAGTGCAATTAACAGGCAAAGTTGGGTACTACAGTTTCACTGTCCAAACTGATAAATTGCATTTTTACTCCAAAAATGTTAGAAACAAGGAAAAACAGACTCTACCCACAAGCTTCAGTTTCATGGATCTTTATAACATTTTGCTTTATTTTAAAAATGGCAAGCCTATTTTAAGATGTTATTTTTGTTTTTTTGGATAGATGTAGAATGGTAGAGAAGTCTATGGAAACAAAGTGTTTGAGTTGGTAGCTTCACTTCCTGTCTGTGTATACACATTTTTAAGCCTCGGTTAGTCTGTACATAAAATACATAGCACTGGCTTGGCACATAGTTACCTCTCAACAAATGTGTGCAAAAATGATGATGTGCCTCTTCCATTTGACTTCCTTTGCCTAAAGGTGTGTATATTAATTTTACTAAAAAAAACAAAACAAAACAAAACAGAATCTGAATATTGAAATCTAACACTGACTTGAATACTAAGGTACAAGGCTTTTAGCTATTCCAAATAATCTCATAGTCTACAAACAACTTCCACATGTTCACTATCATTCATTACCAGTTAGTCTTCCCCCAGCCTTTCTGTGATAGAAAAAAAAAAAAAAAAGGAAAACCCCATTCTCAAGGCATTTTGGTAACATTAAAAAATAACATATGTAAATCTATTGTGTGAATTTAATACTTTGTTTAAAGAAAACATATTGCCCTCTACTATATTTGCCTGAGAGTGTGTGTTTAAAAGAGAAAGGGAAAAGGAAAAAAAGAAAGAGAGACAGAATTTTTTTTTTTTGAATTGAAATCTCACTCTGTCACCCAGGCTGGAGGGCAGTGACATGATCACAGGCACTGCAGCCGCAACCTGCTGGGTTCAGGCGATCCTTCCGCCTCAGCCTTCCAAGTAGCTGGACTTACAGGCACATGCCACCATGCCCAGCTAATTTTTTGATTTATTGTAGAGACGAAGTCTCACTAGGTTGCCCAGGCTGGTCTCAAATCCCTGGGCTCAGGCAATCCTTTTGCCTTGGCCTCCATAAGTGCTGGGATTACGGGCTTGAGCCACCATGCCTGGCGGGAGACACAATTTTCTGTGCACATTTTCTGCATCCTTGCTAACGTTTGGAATTGTTAAACTTTTAAACATTTTGTTTATATTGACACACACTTATTGTACATATTTATGGAGCACAGTGTGATGTTTTGATACATGTATTCTGTAAAAATCAAATCAGGACATTTAGCATATCCATTATCATGTATATTTATTATTTCTGTGCGAGGAAAACATTCAAAATTCTTTCTTCTAACTATTTTGAAACAAACAATACAGTATTGTTAGCCATAGTCACTCTACTGTTCAATAGAACACCAGAACTTATTCCTAACGTTGTACTCACTGACAAATCTCTCCCTATCCCTCATCCCTCGCCTCTCCCCAGTCTCTGATAACTACTGTCCTACTCTCTACTTCTAAAAAATCAACTTCTTTAGATTACATATATAAGTGAGATCATACAGTATTTGTCTTTCTGTGCGTGGCTCATTTCACTTAACATAATGTCCCCCAAGTTCATCCACATTGCTGCAAATGACAGGATTTCCTCTTTTTTAACGGCTGACTAGTATTTTATTGAGTATATATACCACATTTTCTTTAGTCATTCATCTGTTGACAGGCACTTTGGTTGATTCCGTATCTTGGCTATTGTGAATAGTGTTGTGATAAACATGGGAGTGCAGAAATTTCTTCAACATACTGTTTCTGACAAGGTGTTAATATCCAGACTATATAAAGAACTTCAAAAACTCAATATTCCAGTTAAAAAATAGACAAAAGCCCTGAATAGATATTTCTCCAAAGAAGACATATGAATGACCTGCAGGTATATGAAAAATGCTCAACATCACTAATCATTAGGAAAATTTAAATAAAAAATCACAATGAACTATCACCTCATCTCAATTAGAATGGCTATTATAAACAAGACAAAATAATAAATGTTGTCACAGATGTTGAGAGAAGGAACTTATACACTGTTGGTGGAAATTAGTATAGCCATTATGGAAAATAGTATGGAGGTTCCTAAAAGAAATGAAAAATAGAACTTCCATATGATTCAGTGATCTCACTACCGGATTTTTTTTTTTTCTAACCATGGTGCAGTATTACATTAACAACTACTAAAGACTGATACTAAGTCTAGTGGGATAAGTTTTCCCATCTTGTTCTATGTTTCTTATCTAGAAGTATTTAGCTATTCTTCATTCTCTGTTCTTTCATATGAATGTTGGAATAAGCTTATCAATTTTAATGAAAAATCTTATTGAGATTTGGACTGGAACTGCATTGAATCTAAACTTGGGGACAATTGACATCTTAATAATGTCAAGTCTTTCTGTTCAGTCGAATGGTATTCATTTCTCCATCTCTTAAGATATTTTATAATTTTCAATAAAGTTTTATACAATTTTGTCCAAAAAAGGGTTTTTCATTCTTTTACAAGTCTCATTAAATTTTTTCCCAGTAGCCGGGCTCGGTGGCTCAGCCTGTAATCCCAGCACTTTGGGAGGCTGAGGTGAGTGGATTGCCTGAGCCGGCGGGTTCGAGACCCGCCTGGGCAACTTGGCGAGACCTCATCTCTACGATAAATCAAAAATTAGCCGGGCATGGTAGCATGTGCCTGTAGTTCCAGCTACTTGGAAGGCTGAGGCAGAAGGATCACCGGAGCCCAGCAGGTCGAGGCTGCAGTGGCCGGGAGTGGCCACTGCACTCCAGTCTGAGTGACAGAGTGAGACTCCAATTAAAAAAAAAAAAAAAAAAATTCCCAGCTAATTTATGTTGGGTTGTTATTGTGGATGATGAGCTTTTGTAAATTACATTTTCTTACTGATGATTGCTGATGTATAAGAAATTCATTCAACTTTTATACATTCATTGTTATTTAGCAAGCCTTGCTAAACTCTATTAATATTAATAATATAGTTGAATTTTTTTCATTGTCACACACCTTTCATTTCTTACACATTTTATTTCTTTTTTTACTTTTCTCTGTCTATACTGGTCAAGACCTCAAGTGTAATGTTCAGTAAGTGGGGTGATAGTAAGCATTTTACATTTTTCCTAATCTTAAAAGAAATTATGTTGACTTTTCACCATTAAGTATGATTCCTGTGACATGCTTTTTATAGTTGTTCCTTCTTAGGTAACTATACTTCTATTTCCAGTTTGAAACAAAGATAAAAATTTGCTGAATTCTGTTTAATTTTACCTGCATTTATTTAGATGATTATATAGTTTGCTTTCTCTAAACCCTAATGGTGATTAATTACACTGAATGATGTTTTTGAATTTTCATCTAAATATATCTTAAATTTACATATGGTAATCTTCATGTTTTGGGGGTGAGATTTATGTAATTTATACACAGTAAGATTCGCACTATCTATGGAGGACAGTCCTATGAGTTTTGAAAAATGCATAGAGTTGTGTAGCTACCATCACAATCATGATACAGAACAATTTCACTCTCCTTCCACTCCCTACTTCCCATTTCTTTTGTGGTTACCTTTTACGAGCATATCCAATCTCACTCTATTCCGCTGGAAACTATGAATCTATACCTATAGTTTTGCCTTTTCCAAAATGTCATATGTAAAGGAAATTATACACTACATAGTCTTTTGAGTCTGATTTTTAAAAAAAATTCTTAAAATTTATCTCATATTCATCCACATTCTTACATGTATTAATATTTCCTTTCTTTTTATTGCTGAATATTATTCCATTGCAAGACTATAACACAGTTGATCTGCTCCCCATTTAGGGATATCTGTGTTGTCTCTGTTTTTGATGATTACAAATAAAGCTGCTATAAACACTCATGTACAGGTTTTTAAGTGAGCATTGGTTGTCATTTTACTTTGGTAAATATCCAGGAGTGGGATTGCTGGGTTGTATAGAAAGGTCAATGTTAGCTCTGCAATGTGAGTTGGGAGGGGCTAACTCCTTTTCTATTTTCTGAAAGCCATTATGTAGAACATTAGTAGAATTCACTAGGAAAACAATTTGGACGTAGATTTTTCTTTTTTGGATGGTTGTTAACAATGAATTTAATTTCTTTAATGAATGTAGGACTAAGCAGGCTGTCTAGCTCTTCTTGAGTTAGTTTTGATCGTTTGTGTCTTTCAAAAAAATGGTATGTTACATCTAAATTGTCAAATTTATGGGCATAGGGTTGTTCTTGTATTTCTTTATTACTCTTTTAATGTCATTGGTGGTTTTTATACTGCTATCTCCTCACTTGTTCCTGTTATTGATAATTTGTGTCTTCTTTCTATATTGGTCTCTTTGTCTAAAGGCTTATTAATTTTATTTTGTCAAAGAAACAGCTTTTGTTTTCATTGATTTTCTCTATTGTTTGTCTTTTTAAAATTTGATTTCTGATTTTACTATTTCCTTCCTTCCTTCTGTTTACTTTGTGTTTAATTGGCTCTTCTTTTATTAGTTGCTTTTATTATATTTTCTATATAGGCTTTTATTGCCATAACATTTTTCTAAGTATTACTTTTAATATAACCCCCAGATTTTGATATGTTGTACATGTTTTTTACTCAGTTCAAAATATTTTAAATTTATCTTGAGACTTCCTTTTTGACCCATGGGTTATTTAGAAGTTTTGTTTAACTTCCAAATATTTTGCAATTTTCTAGGTAACTTTGCATTATTGATTTCTAGTTTGATTTTTAGTTTTATGTTACATATTATTTCATATATTTTAAACTTGTTAAGGTTTGTATCATGATCCAGGTTATTATCTTTTCTATTGAATCTTTCATGTGCACTTGAAAATAATGCATATTTTTCTGTCGTTGGTCAAGGTGACCTTTAAATGTTAATTAAGTCAAGTTGGCTGATATTGCTCAGGTCTTTTATATCTTTTCCAATTTTCTGTCTACTTGGTTTCCAAGTGCAATTTTGGAATGATATGTTTCTCTTTTCAGTTTTACCAAAATTTGCTGCATATATTTTGTAGCTAAGTACATACATATGTAGGATGGTTATAAATTCTTGGTAAATTAACTATTTTATTGTTATGTAATACCCTCTTTGTTCCTTGTTATTTTTCTTGTACTGAAATCTGCTTTGTCTGGTAATAATATCGTGATTCCAGCTTTCTTTTGATTAGTTTCTTATTTTTCCATTATTTTGCTTTTAACCTATCTATATCATTATATTTAAAAGTAGACTTTCTATAGATAGCATATACTTAGTCTTCTTTATAAAATTCAATATAATTCTTGTCTTGCAATTAGTGTATACATGCTGTTTACATTTAATGTAATTATTGACAAGGCTAAACTTAGGTCTACCATTTGTTTTTAATGTTTCTCTCCTCTGTTTTTTTCTCCTTGCTTTTCATTTTCTGCATTCTTTTGTATTATGTTCATTTAAAAAAAATAAATTTGTTTTAAAAATTCCACTGCAATTTATCTCTTGCTTTGTGTCTATACGTCTTTGTACTTATTAATTATTTGCTCTAGTAATTTTAATACACATACCAAGTTTTTTCATTGTTTACACTGAGTTAATATTAAGCAAAACATAAGAAACATACAGCATATAGGTTTTTTTTTTAACTCTACTCTCTTTAAGTTAAAGTTGTCATATTTATTATATCTCCAGATACTAAAATTTCTCCAGGCCTGGTTGGGCCTTTCAGTCCCCGCTATCGTTGACTTAGACTTCCCACAGGAGGTAGAGCACCTCCAGTACTCCCAGTCAGGGAGGGCCCCTCCAGTCAGCACCCAAATGAGAGGAAACTACCTGTCAAGGCAAAAAAAAAAAAAGGCCACCTCACACCCGCCTAATCACCCTGGCAGAGCCAAGTCAGTCAAGTCCAAGAATTCCAGCCAGGCAGGACTTCTGCCACTATCAGAGAAAGAAGGAGTTCCCTGTCCATGTGGGAAAAGGCTGACCCACACCCACCTGATCAGTTTGGAAGTGCTGCGTAGGCTGGGTCTTTCTTAGATGCTGTTCAGTTGTTTTCAGTGCTCTGACCCTCTCACACTCAGACTAGAAAGGCAATGAGGAGGGAGGATTCCTCCATAGTTCGTAGCCAGTACCATTCCCTTCATCTCTGCCATCCTGAAGCCAGGAAGGGAGTAAAGAGAGGGAACACCTTTGCGAGCCCATAGGTCTGGCGTTCAGATACCTGTCTTCACAACTCCCTACCAGGTGGGGCCTCATGGCAGCACACAGCTGCTCCTCTCTGCCTGAACACTTCAACTGTGACTCAGTGCTCCCCTAAGGACACCAACTGAAGAGGTTGCCCCTTGGTTCCCCTTCTAACACAACTACTGCTGCCTCTGCCCCTGCAGCTTGTGGGTCAGGGAGAGAACAAAGAGGGCAATAAAAGAAGCCAATACACCACACAAAACACACATCACAGATGTATCCATAAGGAAAAATAAAGAAAGAAATATTTAAAAACCCCATGCTAATAATAGCAACTTAAAAAAAAACAAAACCATGAAGAGAAGAGTCTACCTCCACAGATGACAATGAATCAACTCAAGAACACTGGCAATCCCAAAAACCAGGGTGTTCCAACACCCACAAAGGATCTTGCTAGCTCCCAAGCAATGGATCCCAACTAGAATGAATTGTTCCTAATATCAGATACAGAATTCAGAATATGGATGGCAAAGAGACTCAACATGATCTAAGAGAAAGTGGACACCAAAATCAAATGGGTCACAAAAACAGTCTAGGAAGTGAAAGCTGATTTGGTCATCCTAAGAAAGAATGAAATGGAACTCCTGGAAATGAAGAGTTTGCTTCAGGAATTTTGAAGCACAATCACAAGCCTTAATAGTGAATTCAACTAGGCAAAAGAAAGAATTTCAGAGCCTGAAGACTGATCCTTTGAATTAACTCAGTTAGATAAAAATAAAGAAAAAAGAATGACAAAAAAATGAACAAAGTCTTCAAGAGGTATGGGACTATGTAAAGAGACCACATCTATGTTTGACCAACATTCCTGAGAGATAAGGGGAAATTGAGAACAATCTAGAACAAGCTTTTCAAAATATTATCCAAGAAAATTCCCTCCATTTTGCTAGAGAGACAGTCATGTAGATACAAGACATTTGGAGAACTCCTGTGAGATACTATACAGGATGTCCTTCCCCAAGGCACATAGTCAATAGACTTGCTTAGGTCAGCATGAAAGAAAAAATCTTAAAGATAACTAGGGAGAAGAGACAGACTACTTACTAAGAGAGATCCATTAGAATAAAAGCAGACTTCTCAGCAGAAGCCTTACAGCCTTAGAAGAGATTGGGGTCTCATTTTTAGGATTCTAAAGGAAAGCAATGCCAGTCAAGAATTTCTTACCCCACCAAACTAAGTTTCACACACGACGAATTAAAGTACTTCCCAGATAAGTAAGCATTAAGAAAATTTGTCACCTCCAGACCAGCCATTCAAGAGATGCTTCAAGAAGTTCTAAACACACAGAAACAAAAGAGTGATACCACCTAATATAAAAGCATATGCAAGCACATCTGCTTACATAACTTCTACAGATTCATGTGAGCACATGGTATGCAGACCATACAAATCAACCTCAAAGCTGAGAACACAAACCAACTTCTTTTTTTTTTTGAGTTGTAGTCTCACTCTGTCGCCCAGACTGGAGTGCAGTGGCTACTCCCGGCCACCGCAGCCTCGACCTGCTGGGCTCCGGCGATCCTTCCGCCTCAGCCTTCCAAGTAGCCGGAATTACAGGCATGCCCTACCACGCCCGGCTGATTTTTTGATTTGTTGTAGAGATGAGGTCTCACTGCCCAGGCGGGTCTCGAACCCACGGGCTCAGGCAATCCACTCACCTCAGCCTCCCAAAGGCGTGGGATTACAGGTTGAGCCACCGAGCCCAGCTACAATCAAACTTTTTTTAAAAATTTTATTAATCAGTATTTTTTATTATGGTTTTGTGGGGTACAGTTAAGGGTTAGGTGTACAATTACGTACAAACAAACTTCTTAACAATGACAGGAAAAAACCCTCACATACCAATAACTAATTTGAATGTGAATGGTCCGAACATGCCACTTAAAAGCCAGAGTGGCAATTGAATAAACAAAAAAAACATGATCCATCCTTCTGCTGTGTTCAGCGTAAAGGGATGGAGAAATATCTTCCACATGAATTAAAGACAAAAAAGGCTAAGGGTTGCTATTTATTTATAGCAACTTCAGTAAAGTCTCGGAATACAAAACCAATCCTCAAAAATCAATAGCATTTCTATACACAAAGAACAAACTGGCACAATCCTACTCACAAGCCCCCCTCCCCCTACCGCCTTCCCACACTTGGAAAATATCTAATCAGAGAGGTAAAAGATCTCTACAATGAAAAGCACAAAATACTGCTAAAAGCAATCAAAGATGACACAAACAAAGTGGGTGCTGAACACTAGTCACATTATCACAAGGGATTGGCAGTCACTGGGCACTGCTGGGGAGGGACGGAGAGAGGAGGGTGTGGGGCACGTGATGACTCAAAGGGTACCTGGTCCACTACTTGGGAATGAGGGCCACCTAGAAGCCCAAACTTCACCCACATGCAGCCTACTTATAGACCCCACAACTCTATAAAGAAATATATTACAAAAAAAAATGACACAAACAGATGGAAAAATATCCCATGCTCATGGATTGCAAGAATCAATACTGTTAAATTGTCCATACTACACAAAGCAATCTACAGATTCAATAAAATTGCTATCAAACTACCAGCATCATTTTTCATAGACCTAGAGATGACCATGCTTAACTGTATATGGAAGCAAAAAAGAGCCTGAAAAACTAAAGCAATTGTAAAAAACAAGCAAACAAACAAACAAGAAACAAAGTTGGAGGTATCACACTCCCAGACTTCAAACTTTACTACAAGGCTACGGTAACCAAGATAGCATGGTACTGGTACAAAAATAGACACATAGTCCAATGGAACAGAATAGATAACCCAGAAGTAAAACCACTGACCTACAATCAACTCATCTTTGATAAAGCTGACAAAAACAAACACTGGGGAAAGGACACCTTATTCAAACAAATGTTGCTGGAAAAACTGGCTAACCAAATTCAGAAGAATGAAACTTGACCCCTACCTATTACTACTACACAAATTAACTAAAAATGGATTAAAGACTTAAATGTAAGAACTCAAACTATACAAAATCTTAGGAGAAAACCTAGGGAATATTCTCTTGAGCTCAGCCTAAGCAATGAATTCATGACCAACTCAATAGCAAAGGCAGCAAAAACTAAAATTAACAAGTGGGACCTTATCAAGTTAAAAAACTTCTGCAGAACTTCTGCACAATAAAAAGACAACCCACAGAATGGGTCAAAATATTTGCAAATTTTGCATCTGATAAAGAGCTAATATCCAGAATCCATAAGAGATCCAAATGAACCAACATAAAAAGTAGACAATGGACATAAACAGACACTTCTCAAAGGAAGATATATAAGCGGCCAACAAACATGAAACAATGTTCAACATCACTAATCATCAGAGACATGCAAATCAAAACTATAATGAGATACCATCTCATACCAACCACAATGGTTACTATTAAAAATAATTTTTAAAAAAATCAGATGTTGATAAGGTTGCAGAAAAGAGAATGCTCATACCCTGTTGGTGAGAATTTAAGCAAGTTTAGCTCCTGTGAAAAGCTGTCTAGAGATTTCTCAAATGACTAAAAGTAGATTTGGCATTCAACTCAGCAATCCCACTACTAGATACATACCCACAGGAGCACAAATCACTATACTAAAAACACACCTGCTTTCATATGTTCATCACAATGCTATTCACAATAGCAAATATATGGAACTAATGTAGGTGCCCATTAGCAGTAGACTGGATAGAGAAAATGTGGCACATATATAACATGGAATACTACACAGCCATAAAAAAGAATTCAAATCATGGCATTTTCAGCAACATGGATGCAGGTGGAGGTCATCATTCTCAGTGAATTATCGCAGAAAAAGAAAATTGAATACTGCATGTTCTCATAAGTAGGAGCTAAACACTGAGTACAAGTATGGGAACAATAGACACTGGGGACTACTAAAAGGAGGAGGGAGAGGGAGGGAGAATAAGAGTTGGAAAACTACCCCTTAGGTATCTTGCTCACCAACTGTGGACAGGCTCATTGGATCAGCGACCTCGCCATCATACAATAGACCTATATAGCAAACCTGCACATTTACCCCTTTAAAATAAAATAAAATAAAATAAAATAAAATAAAATAAAACAAACCCCTCCAGGTGATAGTGTAGATTTTGCTTTACACAGCCTTAACTATTTTCAAGAAATTAAGAGTAGAAACATAGCCTTTATATTTACCCAGATATTTACTCTTTCTCTTATTCTTTGATCATTCCTGAAGGCTCAAGTTTCCTTCATCATTTCACTTTCAGGCTGAACAACTTCTTTTAGTAATCCTTTTAGAGAAAGTTGACTTGCAATGAATTTCTCTTGTTATTCTTCACCTGAGAATATCTTTATTTAGCTTTCATTCCTGAAGGATATTCCTGGTTGTCAGATTCTTGATTGAGAGTTCTTTCTTACTTTGCACGTTAAAGATGTTGTTCCACTATCTTCTAACTTATTGTCTAATGAGAAATCTATAGTCATTTGAACTGTTCTAAATGTAATGTGCTGATTTCATTTAAGCTTACTCCTTAAAACGTGTTCTTTATCTTTGGTTTTCAGGAGTTTCATTGATTTGTTTGGATATGCCTTTATTTGAGCCTAACTTGTTTGCAGTTTGTTGAACTTGTGAAGTCTGTACACTTATGGTTTTCATCAAATCTGAAAAGTTTTGAGTGATTTTTCTTCAAATGATCTTCTGCACCAATCCCTTTCTCTTCTTTTTTCAGGGATTCTAATCATATGATTGATTTGAGTCATAGGGGTTTGTGGGACAATATTGTTCCAACATCAAGGGATACAACAATGATTCTCTTTTATCTTTTTCAGATTGTTTAATTTTTATTAACATATCTTCCACGTTCCCTACTTTTTCCTTGCTTCTCTCCATTCTGCTATTGAGTTCATGTGAATTTTTAAATTTCAGATAATTTTCAGGTCTCAAATTTTTATTTGGTTCTTTAAAAAATATTTCCTAATGCTCCACTGAGCATTTATATCTTCTATGAGATATACATTTAAAGGATGTTTCTTGTTTATAATTTATCCAGAATTTTAGCTATTTTCATTGGGATGGCTATGCAGGATATCTAGTCTGTGAGATTGCCAGACACAGAGCCCATGTTTTTTATTTCATGTTATCTTACCTGCTACATTTATGTCTTCTGTTTATTGTATCAAGTAGTAAAATAACACTGAAAGTTTCTTTATATAATACAAATATTTCACATTTGTATAGCAGCCTGCAGTTTACAGATAGCTTAAATGTTTATCCAAATAACTTTATGAGACATGCAGGGCAAAAATTACTATATCTATATTATAGAGGAGGAAATGGACTCACAGAGGTTTACTTAACTTGCCCAAAGTGAGTATGAAGTGAAATTGTAATTATTGTTTAGTTCTCTTTTTTTTTTCCTACCATGTTTTATCTAAGAGAGTAAAACAGAAAATTGCAACCTATGACAGAATCTGGAAAATTCAAGTTGAAGGGATTGGACAATAGGGGTACAATTAAAGTCACTCAACATTATTTTTATGAATCTGTGCTGACTTCCTTTTTCTACTGCTAATTAAATGTTTATTTAGTAAGGAGTCTTAGAAATGCTTGATCGCAAAAGTATTATCCATTTTGTTTAGACTTGCTGCTCTCAAAATTTTTTTTTCCTTTAGCTGTCCTGTTAATTGCATTCAAGACCTTAAAGACTTGAAAAAGTAAATAGATTAAAAATGGAGGGATTACCTTTCTTACTGAAATACCAGTCAGGGAAAAATGCTGGCTTTACTTTAAGCATAAGAAAAGTTTATTTTTTTTTAAATTGAACTAATGTTAAAAAATATAATGTGTGTTTGGTCTAATAATTATTTATAAGGTGATATTTTCCTTACAATCTCTGAGGGTGATTCTGCTGCAATGACATGTTTTTCAGTTGAAACAATATTCCTCTCTCTTCTTTTTAAAAATTTAATATTATACCCAAGCAAAGAAAAACTAGTTTTATTAAACAAATAGAGGCTGGTGGCTCCCATGATCTCTTGGCAATTTAGAGATAGTGTGATTTTCCTCACTGTATTCCAAATATGTCTTTATGTTTTGCCTAGACTATTTTGACAGGAACACTTCAGATCCATCTATTGTCTTATTTGGTTCTACTTTTCATGTGCTGTGACATTTTGGAATGTAGCTGGATAAATAACATGAGTGTATTGTACTCAAGCACAAGAAATGAACCTTTAAAAACGACATTTAGGTAAATGTTTACCTTCAATCTTGATTAGTTCTTTCATGTTTTCAATAATTCTAGTTTCTTGATGAAGTTTGGAAATTTTCATGTGGGTTTTGACCTGGACTATACTATGCTAAGATTGTATTCTGTGTAGCTAGGGGTCTAATATACAAACACGCTCAGCTACAGTTATAAATAATTCTCCAAATTTTCTCCTCTATCCTATTGCAATGATTTCACCTGCAATTCTATGTACATTTGCCCTCCCTCCAGTGGAACACAGATTTCTTTCCAGTTATTGCAGCCATCTTTGAGCCCATGTTATCTGTCCATTTAATGTCCATTTTTCTCAGTCAGTTTTTGATATGATTCTGATATGATAACCTTTTAACATGGATCTCTGCTGTTTTTGTTCCAAATGAGAAACTTAACAATCCCTAACACATCCAAATTACCAAAGGAAGAAACATTATATATTTGTCATAATAGAATATATGGGGAGATTTGTTTTGGGAATTGGCTCACAAAATTATGGACACCAAAAAGTCCTGCAAGATGGAGCATGAGAAAAACTGGCAGTGTAATTCATTCTGAATCTGAAGGACTGAGAACCAAGGAAGCTAATGGTGTAATCCTCAATTCAAGGCTGAAGGCCTGAGAACAGGGATTAGGATAACATTGGTAAAGTATGAGACCTGAGAACCAGAAGCTCAGATGTCCAAAGACAGGAAAAGATGAATGTCTCAGCTCAAGAAAGGAGAGAAAAGAATTCACATTTCCTCTGGTTTTTTTTTTTGCCTTATCAGGCCCTTAATTGGTTGGTTGATGCCCACTCATATTGGTAAAAGCAGATCTTTCTTACTCTGACTACTGATTCAAATACTAATCTGTTTTAGAAACACCTTCAAAAATACACCCAGAGATACTATTTTTCTAGATATCTGGGCACCCCTTAATCTAATCAAGTTGGCACAAAATTAACTACCACACAGTGGTTAACAAAAACTTTCACTTAAAAAAGATTATTGCATAGGACCTGGGTTCAAGTAAGTAGCATACAATGACACTATCCTTATCTTAGACAATTAAGTAAACTGCCTCTATGGCAATAAATGATTTACTAGGTTAGTCAGTTTGTCTTGCCTGACTGCTATCTACCAAAAATATTTAATTTGTTCAGTGTACTACATGATTTTGGTCATCAAGGACATTTGAGAAGATTTTTCTATTGGGAGATAGAATAGACTGTGATAGAAGATAGGAACAAACATGTAAAGACTCAGTAAGATAGATGTTTATATCTTGCTTAAATCATAATCCAGGAAGTCTCCAGTTTTACCATCTTCAACACGTGGTTTCCAAAGTTGTCCTGGTGGGCTTCTTCAGTCCTATCAGCTAGAAGGGAGGAAGCCTACAGAGAAACATATGTGTGAGGTTTTCATGGGCAAGGACTGGAAGAGAAGACATCAGTTCTTCTTATATGCCATTGAAGATAATTTAAAGGACCACAGCTATGTGTAAAGGGAATCTGTGTGCCCTGAAGAAGGGAAATAATTTTTGTGAACAAACCCTTAGCCATGCATCTCCTGTTGGCAGTGATGCAGAGCGTGAAGAATTGCCCTAAGCAGTAAGTAATTCTGGACTCCTTTCAGCCAGACTTGTTTTGGGGTTTTATTTGTTTGGGGATGGTGGTGGTCACAATAGAATCTCTTTAAAATCTTAGCAGTTTGCTTGTTTAGGAATTCTTTTTGCTAGTAACTGATACCAGTTATCTTGCCATGTCAAGATGCAAAATCCAGGCTCCTACCACTTCACAGTTTCAGTTTCTTAGTGACTCTTCAGGGGTCGCTGCCCACCCTTACAGGCCTCATATTAATGGGTCTTGTTTTGGTCTCTGTCTTTGCATAGAGGGCTAGGTGATGGGGCAGGGCTAAGGGCCCCTCTGCCCAGGCACTCCCAATATGCTTTGCAATCTCAGAAAAGGAGAATGAGCTTTGAAGCTCTGGGTTCTCCATTCTGGCTGAACATTGACTGGATTTGGGTGTATCAAGTTGCCTTTTGAAATCCAGAGTATGCCCAATGGCAGAGTGGTCTTTTAAAATATACCTGGGTTGTGCTCCTGTTCCACTTTCAGATGGCTCTGCTTGGTCCCCTTTTTTTCCTCTTGTAACACCTTACTGAAGGTATATTCATTGTTGGCAAGAAGTAGCCAACACCTTCAAAATCCTATTTTCTTCTTACCAAGGCCTGGAAAACCCAGTGGGAATAGGCACTTGATCTGAATAACAATTGCTAACCAGCAATGATTAGCTAACTGTTTGAGACTGAGTTTCCTAAGCATGGAGAAAACTTCCTTGCCCCCTACATTGGGACATAACCAAGGGCACATTTTGGATCTTTCTCCAAATTGGTAACAATGCCTGTGGTCCTGTTACCAATTTTGGCATTCATTAGGACTCTGTTGGCTGCCAGTGACACATACACCACCCAAAGTAGCCAAACAAATAAACAAACTGAAAACACAAGTTCACAAGAGAGCAGATTGCTATTTCAATAGATATAGAATTGGACTTACATGTAATATAAAAATTTCTAGAAGTCACATTAAAAATAAAAAGATATAAGTGAAATTAATTTTAAAACCTGATGTCTGCAAAATATTATTTCAACATATGTTCATTGTAAAAAATCATTAATGAGATATTTTACATTTTTTTCTAATGCGTTCAGTATCTACTGTTTGTTTACACATACAGAACAATTTGAACTAGCCACAATTCACGTGCTCAATAGCTACATGTAGCCAGTGGCTACCATATTAGATAGCGTAGTATTAAAGCATATTAGAGTGACTCCTAGAATTGAGAAAGTTGCTTAACAACCATCTCTCCTTGTGTGATGGCTTCATTCTTGTACACGTTTGATTTCTAGTGTGTCTGGACACATGGTTCCCTGCCCCTCTGGAATCATACAGTCTTCACTTCATCAGCGAGGAGATTACTCTTCAACTCCCTATCAAGGTTCCTCTGACTACTCTAGCTCCAATTCAAGGAATTCTTGAGAAGAAACTCTGACTGTGCCCATATTCAGGCCAACCAGATGGCCCATTGATGAGATGAGGCAATGTGATTAGTGTAGTGTGGTACAAGAGGTGGGGTTCTGTAATTGACAGCTTCCAAAACAAACAGACAAACAGACACTTTATGACTATTGTGAAAAAAGAGAACTCTCCAAAAAAGAGGGGTTTCTGTAACTAGAGAAAGAAGAAAAGAGAATCTGGGAACTCAGAAACAATAAATGCATACATTCTTTTATTTATTTATTTATTTTTGAGTTGGCGTCTCACTCTGTCACCCAGACTGGAGTGCAGTGACCGCTCCCGGACACTGCAGCCTCGACCTGCTGGGCTCCGGCGATCCTTCTGCCTCAGACTTCCGAGTAGCTGGAACTACAGGCGCACACTACCACGCCCGGCTAATTTTTTTGATTTATTGTAGAGATGAGGTCTCGCCAAGTTGCCCAGGTGGGTCTCGAACCCGCGGGCTCAGGCAATCCACTCACCTCAGCCTCCCAAAGCGCTGGGATTACAGGCTGAGCCACCGAGCCTGGCTTAAATGCATACATTTTACCGTATCTAAGAAGAATAAAAATGGATATTCAGGCAAGTACCATGACTATTTATCTTGGATGAACTGAACACTGGAGGACAGATCATAATATATGTACTTGCTACATAAATGTTCAGTGAGCAGGCTTGGCATTTCAAGAAAATGAAACGATAGCTTAATTTAATAACTAACTCCTTAATCACTATATTACTCATACTTATTTTTGGTTGCAAACTAATTAGGAAGTGTAATAAATTGATTTGGTAGTTTAATACTAAATCAAAATGTTGTGTTCCTAAGTAGAAATGAATGTCTTAATAAAAAAAAAAAATAAATTGTCAGTTGGGTGCAGTGACTCAAGTCTGTAATCCCAGTACTTTGGAAGGCTGAGGTGAGGGATTTGCCTGAGCCCACGGGTTCGAGAACAGCCTAGGCAACTTGGCCAGATCTCCTCTCAATAATAAAAAAGATAAAAAAATTAGCCAGGCGTGGTAAGCATGCCTATAGTTCCATCTACTTGGAAGACTGAGGCGGAAGGATCGGCTGAGCCCAGCAGGTCAAGGTTGCGGTGGCTGTGAGTGTGCGTGACACTACACTCCAGTCTGGGCGATGGAGTTAGACTCTAAATCAAAAATAGAAAAATAAATAAATAAATAAATGGTCAGGGATCAATAGTATTTTTTAGAATACAGTGATGGTGATTGTTTTACAAACATGAAAAGATGCCAGAATCCCATAAAACTCTGATAAGCAACAGATCCTACTGATTCCAGAACCTTAATTGCTGTCAGTTTGCAAACATTTTCCTGAGATGATTGATGTATGAGTGAAACTGTGAATCTTTTTCAGATCAAGATACAGAAGCCTCTGGGGCTACTGCAGCAGGTGATCATTCTAAGGTGAAAGACAGTTACTAATTATCTTAATCCACTGGCGTTCAACACTGTGACTATATGATGCTAATGTTCCTCTCAAATGTGTTGCCTAATGTAATGGAGCTAGCTTTCTCCAGGGTAAATGCTGTCCTTTCTGGCACACTGTAGCTGAAGATGTTTCTATCTTTGATGTACATTGGTACTGAATGCAGGAATGTCTTAAGAATTGATGGAATTGAAAATAATATCCTTTACTTTTTTTTTTTTTTTGCTTGAGTTCTTCCTGTCTCTTCCGTGTGGTTCTGGAAAGCCAAAAGTATGGCTGTTCAGTACAATGCCCTCTTCATCTCTAGATCTACACCTATATCTACATCTCTGGACCTGCTCCAGCTCCAGTTCAAAGACTCTTTGGGAAGAAACTCTGTGCCCATATTCATGCCAGCCAGGTGGCCCATTGATGAGGTGAGGTAATGTGTGTCACAATCAACTACCTGCTGGTTAAAAATGTATCTCAGCTGCTCCCCACCCCCCACCCATTGGAGACTTTGTGTGTATATCTGGGGTGAGCCTTAGGAATATGGATGTTCAAGAGAGTGGGGAGACAGCCCACAGAATAGAAAAAATATTTGCCAACTGTATATCTGACAAAGGCCTAACATCTACAAGGAACTCAAACGTGCCAAAAAGAGAAAAACAACCCTATTAAAAAGTGGGCAAGAGATACGAATTGTCGTTTCTCAAAAGAAGACATGAGCAGCCAACAGATACATGAAAGAATCCTCAGCCTCACTAATCATCAAAGAAATGAAAATTAAAACCACACTGAGACACCACCTAACTCCAGTCATGATGGCCATCATCAATAACTCAAAAAACAACAGATGCTGGAGAGGATGCAGTTTTGGAAAAGGGAACACTTTTTCACTGTGGTGGGAGTGTAAACTAGTATAGCCTCTGTGGAAAATGGTGTGGTGATTCCTAAAAGATCTGAAAATTGACCTTCCATATGACCCCACAATCTCCCTACTGGGAATATACCAGGAGGAACTCGAATCACTCTGTGAAAAAGATACCTACACATGCATATTTATTGCAGCACTATTCACAATAGCAAAAACTAGGAACCAATCGTGCTGTCCATCAAAAGTAGACTGGACAAAACAATGTGGCACATATACATGATGGAATATTATGCAGCCATGAAGAAGGACAAAATTATGAACTTTGCAACAACTTGGATGAATTTCAAGTCCATAACACTCAGTGATCAGAAACAAATAACTGAGTATCACATGTTCTCACTCATAAGTGAACTCTGAACAATTATCATAATATTATAAAAAAGGGATTGGCAGTAGTGGGAAATTGCCAGGGGAGGTAGGAGGGCATATTTCATCAATAAGGGTACCTGATCTCAAACCAGGCAAAGTGAGGACCAAAGGGAGGCCCAAATTTTACCTGTACAATGATCATTTGTATATCTAATCCTAAAAATTAAAAGGATTTAATTTTAATTAAAATTAACATTCTCAAAATTAAAAAAGGAATTTGGAAAAAAGGATGCTTTATAAGCTTTGCAGGTAATTCGAATATATATCACATTTAAAGTTCATAAGTTGTGTCTCTCCAATTCCCCATTTCAATCACATGTGGAGAAATGAAATAAAATAACATGAAACGATAGTTCCTCTTATATCAGGCTCCTTCTCACGGCTTTTTAATCCAGGGGTTCCCAGGAAAGGTGGGGTCCAAAGGACCTCTAGGGGTCTGTGAATCTTCTGAGATGATATGCAAAATTTCGTACACCTGCACACTGTTCTAGGGAAATGCATTCATAGCTTTTAACCAGACTTTTTCACATTCTTAAACTTTAAGTAGATGCATTAATAACTCTCCATTGACTCCTTAATTAAGTACGAATTCCTCACCCTGACTATTTAAGACATGCAGAGCACCATCCTAAATTCACTTTCTAGTTTATTCCTCTCCTTCTTTGCATATACTCTAATTTCTGGTCAAAGAGACTAGTCACTGTTCTCTGCATATGTTTCTATTTCTGCCCAGACAGTTACCTTTATTTGAAATGCCCACAATCTACAATCCACAGTCATCCATTATCATTTAAAATACCATCCCATTTATTTGAAAGAGCTATTCTCACTGGTTATAATTGCTTTGTCTTTGAAGAGCCCAAAACATTATATTTGAATCTGTTTTTTATTGGTTATTTGCTTCTTCTTTTGTAATTCTAAATATTGAAGAATTGTCTCTTAATTTTCTCTGTAACCACTCCTACTTCTGTAGTTATCATAGTGACTTCCACATAAGATATGAACTGCATATTTGTTAGGTTAAACTAAACAAAGTCATCACTTTGGGATGTTATGTACTTATTTCAATAAGCAAAAACATTTTTTTCAAATCTGATTTAGGAACTAAGAACCGAGGTGTGTGTGTGTGTGTGTGTGTGTGTGTGTGTGTGTATCCTCAATGGTGGAAAAATCATTGTCCTTTGAGTTACATAAACCTGTAGCACCAGAAGATAAAAAGTTTTAAAGTCAGGTTTATTGAGGTATAAGGTACATACAGTAAAATTCATCTTTTTCTTGGTATGCAATTTTATAAGTTTTGACAAATGTGTAGAGTTGTTTAACCACCACCATAATCAAGATATAAAATATGTTTGTCATCCTCAATAGTTTCCCTGTGTCCCTTTTTGGAGAATCCTTCCCCCACCCCCACCCATAATCCCTGGAAACCACGAATCTCTCTTCCTGTACTATAGTTTTTCTAGCTTTCTCCAGAGCAAATGTATAATGTTACAATAATGGAATCAACTGTACAGCATGTTGTAAGTGAACCTGGCTACTTTTGCTTAGCATAATGCTTTTGAGATCCAAGGTAACTTTTAAAAAGCGGGACTCACTTTTTTGGTGCATATTCTGGCAAGTTATTGAACAACTGCATCAGGGAATCCTATACACATTTCCTACTTTATTAATTTCCTTGGACTGGTGGCTTAAGATAACACGAATGTATACTCTCAAACTTATGAAGGCAAGATGAATGAAACCAAAGCATCAGCAGGGCTGGTCCCTCCAGAGGCTTTAGAGGCGATTTCATTCTTCTAGCTTCTGGTGGCTGTTGGCATCTTTATGTTTGTGGCAGTATCATCTACTTTGTCTCCATTGTCACATGCTCCCCTCCTTTACTCTGTGTTTCTCTCCTCTGTATGTCTCTTATAAAGACATTTGTAAATGAGTTTAGGTCCTATCTGGATAATCCTGGTGGATCTTAATTACATCTGGAGACCCTTTTTTCCAAATAAGATCACATTCACAGGCTCCAGGTATTAAGATATAAGCATAACTTTTGGGGGCTACTATTCAAACCCCAAATTAAAATACATTATGTGGCCCCCTCCAATTTATATCTATGCCATGTGCAAAATATATCCACACCATCTCAACACCCCCCAATGTCTCAACCTATTGCGGCATTTACTCTAGGCACAAAATCTTACCTAATTATTACCCGCTCAAAAAGTTCCAAATGCCATCATCTCTGTCATACATGCATGGTTGAGACTCTGAGTGTTACTGATTTGGGGGCAAAATTGCTAACTATCTATGGATCTGTGAAACAAGAACACAAATTATCTGCTTACAAAATGCGTTGCTGGGCCGGTATAGAATAGGCAAGCCCATTTCAGAAGGGAGAAAATGGAAGAAATAATGAGATAACTGACCCCAAGTAAGTCTGAAATCCAGCAGGGCTATGGCTGGTCTCTGTGGCTCAAGGCTCTGTCATCTGAACCTGCAGCAGACCTCTGTGCCTACAGTTCTGGTCTCTGATTCTACACCTCTGGCTTCTGCCTTTGTACCCGTGCTGCAGCTCCCAAAGTCATTCTTCCTTTTTCTTGAAGGATTCATATTTGCATCTGAGTAGCTCCATCAGACCATTTCCTAAGTGTAGAATTTTGGAAATTCAATAGCCCCTTTTCACTTGTTCTCTCTCTGCCCCCTTCAGTCCAAGCTGACAGTGTTTCGACTTATACAACAGTCTCAGAAATCTTGTGAGTCTCCTGTGTATGTCATGGGAATTCATCTCATTATAGAATAGGGTACTCCACAGACTTTTCCTGGGTAATCTTGTCTTTATTCCTGGTTTTTGATACATTGTCAACATTGTCAAGTGGATTCATGAGACTCATATCTAATCTTTTCAGCAAAAGTTTGTCCAGTCATACTCTAGAGCATGTATTCTCAGTAGTGAATTTAATTTTAGCATTCCTTGCAATCTGAATATGCTGAGTACTTCTTAAATCACTAAGTGGTATTTCCTTTTTGCTTAACAAATTTCTCTTCCTCAAGTTTCTCTTTCCTCACACATTTTACTATAAGCAGCAAAAAGAAACCAGGTCACATTGTCAATACGTTTCTTGGAAATCTTCTCAGCCAATGTCCAACTTCATTGCCTTACAAGTTATGCTTTCCACACAATTTCAGAATAAAATGCAGATTTGTAGTTTCAATATATAGCAAGAATTTATTTTCCACTGGCTTCTAACGATATGTTTTTCATTTCCAACTGAGTTCTTCCCATCATTACCTTTAATGTTCATATTTTTTAATCAATATTCTGTTCATTATATATACATATATATATTCTCTAAGACAGTACAAACTTTCTCTATCATGTTCTTCACTTCTTTCTCACCCTTCACCATTACCATCTTTAAAATTCATATTTCTGTATATAGCCTGTTCAGTACAATCTAGACTTTTTCTATAACAATCCTTAAATTTCTTCTAACCACTCCCACAATTTTAGGTGTCTTTTTTTCCAAAAAGAAAAATTGAACTTTTTTTTAAAAGCACAAAACCCCTACATACTAAAATTATACACATGAATTATTGGCTCAATCTTGTATCAATCTATTTATAACAAAACAACACCATGGTTTTCTCACCTAAACATACCCAGAAAATTGTTGTTCAAAGTATTTATTCTTTGAAAATAAAATAGACACTTAAAGAGAACTTGAATACTCAACAAATATATAGGACCTTTTACCAGTCATAGATTATTGATGACATCACCAAATTTCCTTAAGTAAAATAGGTTGGAAAATTTTTTTCCAGTTGACAAACTTTGAGAGATATTGCTGTTTAATATGGCACACAAATGAACAAATAAACCTTCTGATGACAGGTGAAATATAATAAAATACCTCATACTTCCACCTCTAAAGATAAAAATTCTCTTTTGGAATTAATGTTGCTGTCTTCTCTTGAATTTAGATTCAATCATCAACAAACATAAATTAGATGTAGCCACAATCTTTGAAATGATTGCATAAAAATAAGAAAGTAGTTAAAGCTCTCAGAAGCATAAGTGAAGATGACAGATATAGTTAATCAGATTACAGGAAATTTAATACCACTTTTAACATCAGCACCCCACTCTTGGTACCAAAATCTTTATCCCCTAGGGTTCTGTTAAAGAAACAGAACCAGTAGGAGATGCACAAATCTATCTATCTATTTTTTTATTTCCTCCCTTATCAATCATAAAATATATTAATAAGTTAACTTTACATTACAATATTTCAGTACCAGGATATTGAGGAGAAGAGTGAAAATTACTTAAGGACTTTGTATCCTTTTCTGGAAAGGGATTATCATGTTTTCAGTTGTATGCCGAATAGTTATACCATGTTACGTGGAAGCATGACTTTGTTATTGTCTTTATTTGGAGGTTAAGTATAGTTTAAGGAGATGTGTATGGGTGCCAAGTTGACAAGGGTTGGACTATGAAAGTCAGCTTTATGTGTCAACTTGGCTATGCTCTAGTACTCAGATATTCAATCAAATATTAAACTAGGTGTTTCTGTAAAGCTATGTTGAATATGTGATTAACATATATGAAAGAGGATTCCAAAAAACCCTGAATTGTCTTTTTGGAGGGTGAGCCCCTTGTAGCACAGCTTTCCCCTGCTAGATAAGTGATCTAGCAACCCACTGGCATCAGAGTACCAGCTAGTGTTGTTGTGAGAGGTTACATTGGCCTCCTTGAATTTTTTTGGAGATTCTTTCAACTTGTTTGCCCATTTCATGATGAGTGATTTACCAGTGCACCTGCCCACACCATGCTGACTGTTCAACAAGGTTTTTTTTTGTTGTTTTTTTTTTACCAAAAACAGCATGATCCCTGTGCCCCACCCTCCTTCTACACCTGATCTCAGTCCTGGTGACTTTTTTGTTTGTTTGTTTCTCTGTATGAAAAATGTCCCCCAGAGGAAAAGGTTTTGCCAGTGTAGAAGCGGTGAAACTAAAAACAGCAGAAGCACTAAAAGGCAGTTTTTGACAAATTCAAAAGCCATTTTGAGCAGTGGAAAAAGCATCTTGATAGGTATAGTGCAACAGATGGAAAGTACTTTGAAGGTGACTGAGGTTAAGCATGTAAGAATAAATACACAATTTTTTATAAATAAATTTCGTTTATTTGTGGGGGGCGGGTTTCCTCCCTCATACAATCAGTTGATTTTCAGTTAAGAAGATAATCCTCAACAGTTGATGTGGTCCTGATGTAGTCAGTTGAAAGGCCTTAAGAGCAGAACTGAGGCTCCCCTAGAAAGAAGAAATTCTACCTGTGGACTACAGCATTAGCCCCTGCTGAAGTCTCCAACCTCCTCTTCCTGATGACCTGTCTCAGTTTCAGCTTACATTCTTTCCTTGCCATCACAGTGGAGGCAACCACTTGCTTTCTCTTTGAGGTTCTTCTATAGCCCTCAAACTTCCTTTATACCTCCCACCTAGTTTTAAGGGTTTCACCATAACTCAGAGTGAAAAACAAACAGGGGATAGCAAATGTAACTAACATAGAGATTTTACAAACATTCCCAGAAGGCTGCAAAACCTTAACAGTTATGATCTTTGACTTACAGATCCTGACTGTGTCTGAAAAAAGAAATAATCCTTTAAGGCTTCTATTTATTTGACGAGTGTGAGGAGGGGCTCACTAAATACCCCTTCTGCTAATCTTTCCTTTCTCTCATGCCTTTTTTACTAATTTGAAGTTTAGCCAGAAGAAGAGTGGTGGATTCCTCTTTGTCTTGTGTGATGAGTCCTTGTTTCTGCTGAGACATGGCTCAGTCTCTGACATGTTTCTAGCTGACAGGGAAAATTATATGAATTTAAAATGATAACCAGTTTAAGACTACTAATAACATTTTTGTCCAGCCTGATAATATGAATTTTTTATAAATATCAAGATTCAAGGCATGGCTGTTTATAATACCCAAGCTCATCATCATTGATTGCATTTCTAATGGTTCATTTATTTAGGATGACTGAAAGGAACTTTTCAAAATGAATGTTGTTGGTATTATGAATGCTAAAGCAGTAGGCTGATTAAAATGACCCTAAAGAGACTGGTCAAAATATACTTTATTCTCTATCTCTATATCAAGAGATATAATTTTATTGCAAAGCAATGGATACCAGGGAGATGTTGTTAAAAAAGAAATGTGGCAGTGTTCTACTTTTTCATGACATCTTTGCCATACGGGTCTCAAAGCTTTTACAAACACATTTGGTATAGTACTTCAGACCAACGGGAATGAAGATGCTCAGATTTTGTCTTTACAGTCTCTATTCAAGCTCAGTAAGCCCAAGAGTGCACAATAATCTGGTGAATCCTGGGATTTTGTAATATAGGCAAGTTGAATGTCAAATAATGTGACTATTTTTGATCCAATTTTTCTGTTTAATTATGAAAATTAGCTACTGTGTCCATGATGAGTGTCCCAGATCTAATGTCCCAGATCCCATGTGGTCACAAATGTAGTATATTGTGTTAGGGGGAAAAAAAAGCCACTGTAAATTTAAAAATGCAGTTTTCTATTTTTAAGTCTTATGACTGCCCCTAAATCCCTTGTCTCATTTCCTTCCAACTGCTGTCTTCAAGAAAATGGAGAAAATATGTGTCCAGGAAAAAAAAAAGGCCAAAGTTTTCATCAGGGAATTGTATGCATCAAAATTCCTTCATGTGGGTCATTTATTCTTGAAGTTTTAAAACTACATACATTATTTAGGTCCAGGAAACCTTATATGTAGGCTGGTTTGCAACTGTGATGGTTATAATAAATAATATTTCTCAAATTTTAAAAAATGTTTTGAGAAGATAGTTATGCCTTAGGAATATCGAAGTTCTGTGGGTGAACACATGTGCACAGAGTTCTTTGTTACAATAAATAAAAAAATCTATTTATTTCTTCATTCACTAGAAATTTATCCCTTACTGGCTTTCTGACCTTGGGCAAATCACACAACCTTCATAGGTCTTATAACCTTCACATAACCTTCACAGGTCTCAGTTTTCTCATTTATCAAATAAAATGTTTGTATCTCAGGGGAGTGTTTGGAATTCACTCACTTTGCAGAGTACTTGTGCATTGTTGGCACTTTTAGTTCATGTGACTATTATCCTGTTGTTGGTAGTATTATAATAGCTTATCTCCATGTATGGGTGACCTTTTAGGCAGAGGGCATGGAAATAATAAATCGACCATGGTCCCTTCTCTTGAAAGACTCTTTGTCTAATGGGAGAAAATGTATATAAACAAACGACTTGCACTTCATTATTACGCCTGCAGAAACCAAGGCCCAGTGTGTGTGGTGTTTGACTTTCCCTGGAATTATGAGAAAAGGCTTGAAGGAGAACTGACCTTGGAGCTGAGCCTTGAAGGAGGAGAGAACATTCTAAGTTGGAACCTTCAACGTGGAGGAAATTTTTATTTGTACATCATCTGAGGGAAGAAAATGAAGATAGTTCATATACTGAATTGCTAGTATTCAGGAGGATTATATATGGAACATGTTAGAATGAGGTATATTAAGACATTAGTTGCTTCATTTTTATTTATTAACTATCTCTTTCACTGGAATTTAAATTTCATATATCCAACAACTACCAAAGTTCCTCAAATGCGGTTTAAATATATACTAGTCAAACAAACAAATTTATCATTTATCTATTAATTACCCAATTTACTTGCTTCTAACAACTTTCCTACCCTTCTCCTATATGCCTCTATGCCACTTTCTTAATAACTTTCAAACTATACTTTTGTATGCAGGTCTTTTGTGTCCATTACAGATCAGAAGTTTTTTATGGAAAGTGACCAGTATCAAGGATGTGGGCACATAGTAGATAGGCATAAATGTTTACTGAATTTGAAGATAGAGTATAAGACACTCATCTCAGAGTATTTGCTATTTTTTTATAGAACATAAATATGGTGGATGCTGGAAAGAGAGTAGAGAAAAAGATGTAGAAGGCAACTAACCCTATTTCATGATTGAGCATCTGGACCTGCTATCACCTGCTTTCAGAGAAATGAAAGCTGTGTACGCAGGTGTTTTATACTGTGTGTGCCATAGCAAAGCATATGGACATCTTTAGGTAGTTGATAGTATCTATGTCTTGTCTGCATAAAATAATTCTTTTTTTCTTTTTGAGTAGGATTCTCACTCTGTTTCCCAGGCTGGAGTGCAGTGGCATGCTCATAGCCACCGCAGCTTCGACCTGTTGGGCTCAGGTGATCCTCCCGCCTCAGCCTTCCAGTACTGAAACCACAGATGTGCGCCACTATACCTAGCTAATTTTTAAAAATTATTATTTCTTGTGCAGATGAGGTCTCACCAAGTTGTCCAGACTGGGTTCAAATTCCTGGACTCAGGCAATCCTCTCACCTTCACCTCCCAAAGTCCTGGGACTACAGGTGTGAGCCATCATGCACAGTTGCATAAAACAGTCGTAATATTTTGTTCAAGCAATTTTGATAGACTCAAACACATTTTGAAAGCACAAAATCCCCACATTTTTGGGGTGACCCTTTTTACATTAAAAAACATATGACTAGTGGGACCCAGTGGAGTGATTTAGAAAGGTGAAAACTAACAAGTCATTCAATGTCCATCAACTCCCTTTACAGAAAGCTATCCCTGGAATTTTTCACATGTTATTCTTCCTTTCCCTCCCTTGACCTGTGACATGGTGATTATAAAAATGTGTGACCTTTGTCCTCTGGGATTTATAATTAGCTAGAAAAGAGGTTTTTAAAATGAAAATTACAGCATAAAACAGAATGTGATGGGGGACGGGTGACTGGTACAAGCAGTCAGCTTGGGTCATAAGCAGACAAGCGCCTAAACCTTAGCTGCTTATGTGACCAACTGTTTTCATTTTCTTAATGGTTAAATTAGCTCCAGGAGGACTGGGACCATATTAGTCCTATGTACTGTTGTATCCTAGCACCTCATCTAGTACCTTGCACACGATACGTATTCAATAAATACATTTGGAATGAAGGGCTGAGTTCTTCCCATTCAGAAAGCGTTTTGTTGTCTTACCAACCCATGGTGATGCTTCTGTTGATCTTTATAAACATATTTGTATAAGGGCTAGTTCAATATTCATCCATCTCTCATACTGCATGTGCATGTATGCACACACACATGTGTGTGGGGGGAATGCATGACAAAGAGAGGGATGTGGAAGAAAGGATGCTAGATTTATAATCAGTCTGAGTCCTTCTCCAGCATTCATAGAGGTGTCACCTGTGTAACTCCCTTAACTCTGAAACCTACCTATTAGGAGGTCTCCTGCTGTCCTCCCAAAGCTAAGCTATATGAAAATGTTTGAAACTATTGGGCAATATGCCGAATGCAAAGGACCATTATTCTAAGCCAAGCCTAGAGACAGGATGGGTGAGATGGCTGTGCTCCTGAAGTTGTCGGGTGAGCCTTCTTGACCACTGAGTGCACAACTGAGTGCACACTGGCCTTACCAGTGCTAGCCATCAGAACACTCCTGAAGACACACGCTCCTTGCAGCAGGCCTAGGTGCTATTAATATAAGAAGCAGATAACATTATAGCAAGGATGCTACATCCTGGCTATGAATAAGAGTAGCATGCCAAAAAATAAAAATAAAAGAATAGCCTGCCACAAAGGTATTACAATGATATTATGACCTCTAAGATTTGCTTTTATATAGTTATTTTTTCAATCTTTGCTATATCTTGCACACAGTACTTAGAAAGAAAGCCTCAGAGAGAGGTTTTCAGCTCTGTTCTGCTAAGGAACACCAAAAATGTACACCCAAATTCTGAGGCAAAGATAGGCAGGGTCAACCTGGTGCCCTACATACTGGCTATGATAAATATTGGCAGCTTCGCAAGGGATATAAATTCAGAGGCAACAAGAAAGCCAGAGGAAAACTCTCATATCAATCCATTCTTTTGGTTTAAAATGGAAGTGCAAGCACCTGTCAGAGTTAGTTTTTACTTGTTATCAAGCACATGTGTAGGCATGAAGACATCTGCTCCTCTCCTGCCAGAGGACCAATATACCAAAGGGCAGAGGTGTTCTGGGAGATGGAAAAGAAGAGGAGGGTGAGTGGAACAAGGAAGTCCCTTGAGGAGGGAAGGGTCACAGGAAGACAATCCCAGGAGCACAAGGAGATAAATGCTGAAATTATGTTAGTTCCAGGTATTGTGTCAACTACATATATGAATTCATGATTACAAATTTAGTTTGAACACGATAGGGAGAACTTGCATGTTCAAGACATGTTTTCCTATTTATAAAAACAGAGGAGGGATTTAAGTCATATCACAAACTTGGATAGCTAATTTCTTTCCATACAATTGCTTGGTTAGTCAAAATGTCTTCCTGCTCATGCAACGAGGACTCCAGATTGATTCCTTAATATTTTCCTCTTTTTGTGAAGTGTGCATTGCAGAAATGACAGTAGCTGCCTAGATGACCAGAACATTCTATGTTCTTGCAAGTACCTTTTAGCAGACTCTATATGTTTGAGAATATGGTGGGGGGGGCGGAGGCAGAGGGTACAATTTACCAGACATCCTGGATGTACAGGAGAATGATACAATTTTCACCAGAGGTCCTCTTTCCATTAAGGTGAGGAAATGAACTGATTCCTGAGGATATACCTGAATAAAGCCTTTTATCCAACATCCCTCTGGTGCTCTTTGAAAGACACTCAATCTTTGGCAAATTGAGGTCTTGTGGGATTTATAAGGTTCTTTGGAGCTGTGTTAGGAATACACTAAGAAAATATTTTGTCTTCCAGATGACTGCATGTGAGAATTCTGAAAGTCAGAATTCTGAAAATTTAGCACTTTGGGATGTGAGAGAGAGCTGGAATGTTTTCAGAGGTACTGATTATGACCATGAAAATCAAGACACAACAGTAATTGCATCAGCTGGGCATTTTAGGTGAAAACAACAGAACCCCACCATATTAGCTTATACAGTAAATGAATTTATTAGGCAGCTCACAGACTCTTTAAGAGATTTAGAGCATGGGACTTGGAAGCTGTGGGACAAGGAACAATGCCCAAACCACACCGTGAGGTTAGTCCAAGAGACCTTACTACTCCTGCTACTTGACACAGATATATAACTTATCTCACTGCTACTAGTCATTTGATTCTAGAACTTTCATCTTTGCTATCTCAACCAGCCAGCTGTCTGTATGGTCATTCGTTCCAGGCAATGGATTCTCCTTAGGGCCTGCTTCTCATGTTCTATATATTCATATGTAGAAGTTTCATGTTGGCCTATCTGACTGTTTGCACACCAGCTTCAAGAAAGACTGGGAAGAGTCTCTGACTTCTACAAGGGAGTACTCCCCCAAAAACCAGAATTATTTTTTGGAAGGCAGGCCTCTTATAGTACAGGCTTCCCCTGCCAGGAAAGTGTTCTAGGAACTCATTGGCATCAGTGTACCAGCTAGCGTTGTTGTGAGAGGCTGTGTTAGGCGTCAGCGAATTTTGGACATTCTTTTAACGTATTTGCCCATTTCATGATGGGTGATTTACAAGCACACCTGCCCACACTGCTCTGAGTGTTCAGCAGTTTTAGACCAAAAACAGCATGATCTTCATGCCCCAACCTCTCTATTCATCCAATATCACCCCGAGCAACTTTTTTTGTTGGTTTTCTCAGATGAAAACGTCCTCAACATTTTGCCAGTGTAGAAGAGGTGAAACAAAAAAGGGCAGTAGCACTAAAAGCCATCAAAATTGATGAGTTCAAAACCTGTTTTGAGCAGGGGAAAAGTGTCTCCATAGACATATTGCATCTAACAGAATACTTTGAAGGTGACTGAAGTTGAAACATAAGAATAAATACTCACTTTTTAATAAATAAATTCTGGATTTTTTTAGTCCCCCCTTATTCCATAAGGAGGTGGGACATGATAAGGAAAACATGTGAAGAGAATCCAAAAGATGCTAGTCATATCCATGACAAAAATCCATAACAAAGTGCTATTACTTGCTTTTTCTCCTTAGTTAGCTGAGGCAGAATTTCATCTCTCAGAAAAGATACCCTTGATATTTTGGACAAATTTCAGATGAGCCTTCTCCATGCTTTACAGCAAATCTAGACTTATCACATGACAGTAAATTTTGACACAGTGTTTCTCAATGCTTCTGGCACTACAGACTATTAAAGGGATGTCAGCATGGTCTTGATTACTCCCTAAAGTCTCATAGAACTTTTAAGAAAACAGATATTTTAGTTTTTAATTACAATCAGGTCTGGCTTTTTATTACTGGCCTCAGATATGAATCCCATGGGGGTTTGACCCTGTGCAAGATCTAAGTGACTTTAGATTGCACTTATGATAACACTGTCCCTGCCCGCACTGCTATTAAACTTTACTAGGAGCAATCTGCTTTCACTTTTTCTTAAGATGTCTTCTCTACCAAAAGATGCCTCAATCCCTCCTGAAGATAGACTTTGGATGACCTGCTCCCAAACCTAGCCAAGTTCACCAAGACATTTCTGAATTCGCTCTTAGGCATTGGTACACCTTCTCAGTTTGTGTACATTTTAAAAGTCTTTATTTCATCTTCATTTTTAAAAGAATTTTGTGCTTGGTATAGAAATCTAGATTGATAGTTCATTTCTTTCAGTAATTTAAAGATGCCACTTCTTTTTCTTTAGGCTTGCAATATTTCTGATGACAAGTCTGCTGCCATTCTTATTTTTGCTCCTCTGTATAGAATGTGTCTTTCTTTTTCTTTGGGAGCTTTTAAGTTTTTTATCACTAGTTTTTTAGTAATTTTA
Organism: Carlito syrichta; assembly: GCF_000164805.1. Classification (NCBI taxonomy): domain Eukaryota; kingdom Metazoa; phylum Chordata; class Mammalia; order Primates; family Tarsiidae; genus Carlito; species Carlito syrichta. The sequence goes on along the minus strand of NW_007249667.1, from coordinate 183,660 downwards.
GTATGATATACAGTTATGTTATTTTCTTCATATTTCTCCTTTTTAGGGTCAGGAACTTCTTTCAAAAAATTTAAATGAAATAAAGGCATTTTCAGATACATAAAAGCTGAGGGAACTTATTGTCAAATAGGCCTACACTAGTTGTGTGATTAGAAATTTTTAAAAATAGCTTCCCAGAAAAATTGGCCAAACGCAGTGGCTCACACCTATAATCCCAGCACTTTGGAGGCCAAGGTGAGAGGACTGTCTGAGTCCATGCGTTCAAGACCAGCCTGGGCATCTTGGCGAGACCTCATCTCTACAATAAATCAAAAAACTAGCTGGGTATGGTGGGACACATCTGTAGTTCCAGCTACAAGGAAGTCTGAGGTGGAAGGATTGCCTGAGCCCAGCAGGTCAAGCCTGGCCGTGAGCATGCCACTGCTCTCGAGCCAGGGCAATAGAGTGAGACTCCAACTCAAAAAATATATATATATCGCTTCCCAGAAAAACAAGCTAGATTTGTAGTATTTTTTAATTTCCATGTTGTAAAGACTCTTACAATGGCCAATTTCATGCTATGAACAAGTCATCTCATCAAAACAGGGTATGGAAGAGATGCACCCTATTGGCTTTTGCAAGTTTGTGACAGCCTGTTCCAGCACACTGTAGGAAGCATTAAAGCACGTCCTTCAGATGGAAGAAAAATGATATTGATAACGGATTTTTCTCTGGTCAGCCTGTGCTCTGAAAGTGTCAGTTCAATGGGCTAACAAGCCTAACCCCAGGAGTGTTGTCTCTGATGGGTTGGCAAGCCAAGGCCTGAGAGTGTTGCTGATTCAGCTGGCTGGAAAGCCAGCCCCAGAAGTGTCTCAACTTCAGAGTCTTGCCTTCTGCTAGCAGCTCTCCCTGTTCAGTCGACTCCATTGGCTGGGAAGTCAGCCCCTGGGGCCTGCGGCTCTTCTGTTCTGACGCTCTTATGCAGCTCTTCAGGTCTGAGTTCTTATCTCATGCCCAGGAGGAATGAAGGACACAGAGAGCCAGAAGGTGGGAAAGCAGGATTTATGGAGAGGACAGAAAAGCTCCCAGAGTGGGGAGAGGACCAGAGAGAGTCGCCGATTTGGAGCTGAAACCTGGCGATTATACAGCTCTGAGACTGAGCCCATAAGCTAGCACTAGCTGTGTGCTGATTGGTTGGCACTAGCTGTGTGGGTTGGTCCGTACTAAGAACCAATGGACTGGAGGTAGGGGCCTAATAGTGAGCTGATTGGTTGGCACTTAGCAGTGTGCTGATTGGTTAATTTTACAATCTGGGCAGTGAGTGGTTCTTTGCCCTAGCCTGTGGGTCTTGTAGGGAGCTTGTTTATCCAAGTGAGTGTATCAGTCCAAGAGGCCTGCAGGCAATTTGCTACTTTGTTACTGGGTGATCGCCTTGTCTGTCTGCCTAGCTTTTCTCTAGCTATCTCTTCTCTCAATACCAAATGGGAATTTGCGTCTACATAAAAGAGCAAAAAGCACTGGAAATGGAAAATATGTAGGTAGATTAAGAAATACTTTTTTCAGGGGGAAGGATCGCCCGAGTCCAGCAGGTTGAGGCTGCGGTGGCCATGAACATGCCACTGCACTCCAGCCTGGGCAACAGAGTGAGACTCTGACTCAAAAACAAACAAACTTTTTTCTACTTAAATATTTTATTTTAAAAGATAATTGACATTCTAAGGCAAAAATAATTTAAATGTGTTCTGTAAACCCTATGTTCTTACTTATAAGTGAGAGCTAAGCCAAAAGTCTGTAGAGCTGTATATAATGGTGAAATAGACACTGGAGACTCAGAAGGGGAATGGCAGGGAGTGGGGAGGAATGAAAAATCCCTTGTCAGGCACAATGTGCACTAATGGAGGTGACAAATACACTTAAAGTTCAGACTTGTTCACCACTAAACATTGTATCCATGAAACCCCAAAACCATTTGCATCCATGGAACCAAAAAACCATTTGTACCCCTAAAGCTTCTGAAAAAAAAAATACTAGGCTGTAATAAAAACTATGTAAATACTGAAAAATTTTATAATAAAAAAAGACAACAATAGTAACAGAAAGTACAGATAATAAACCAATAATGGAGAAAAACAGAGAAAGTAAAAATAACAAATAAATTGCTTAATTCCCTTACCTTCAAAAAAGGCAGGAAGAGAGGAAAAAATGAAATGGATAGTGCAAGTTGACTATTTAAGCCCAATCATATTTTTATTATGTGCAATGTAGCCTAACCACTCTAATTATAAGGCAAAGATTGTCAGAATGCATGAGAAGGGAGTCTTTGCTATATGCTGTTAGTAACAAAACCATTTTGCATATACAATCTTAACATCTGAAGAAACTTTATAATTCATTTTTTCAAATTAAACTCAATTCACACCACCTGTGAGAAGTTCAGGCACTGAGGTGAAGGAAAACAAAGGGTGATAACAGATAATCCTAAACTGAACAACAGAATGATGATATTCTAAGCAGAGTGAAGTAAATTTATAAAAAGAGTTCTGGATCTGGAATCAGAACATCTGGGTAGCGAGTCCCAGTTTTACATTTTACTAACTGTGTGAGTTTTGTTAAACCATACCTCTGTGGGACTCTTTTATTTTCTTTCTTTCTCCCTTCTACAAATGGTTTCCTTTAATTTATAATGTTATTATTGTTATTTTTAAATTTTTTATTTTAGATTCAGGGGGTTCATGTTCTGGTTTGTCCCGTGGATATATTGTGTGATGGCGAAGTTTAGGCTTCTATTGAACCCATCACCGAAATAGTGAACATAGCACCCCATAAATAGTTTTACAATTCTTCCCCCTTTCCTCCCTTTCCCCTTTGGAAGCCCCCAGTATCTGTTGTTTCATCTTTATGCCCACGCATATCCAGAGTTTAGCTCCCTGTATAAATGAGAACATGCAATATTTGGTTTTCTGTTTCTGCATTAATTTGTTTACAATGATGGCCTCCAGCTGTAGCCACATTGCTGCAAAGGACATGATTCTATGTATGTATTTATTTATTTTTGCTGCATACTATTGCATGGTGTATATGTGCCACATTTTCTTTATTCAAGGACACTCTATTCAATAAATGGTGCTGGAAAAATTGGCTAACCATATACAGAAGAATGAATCTGGACCCCCACCATATATATGCATCACCATATACAAAAATTAACTAAATGTGGATTAAAGACTTAATTAGGACTCAGCTACTTTATCTCTAACGTAGTGGGTATTCTAAGGAGGTGAGGAGAATCATTTATTAAAATTACATGGTGAATCTCCAGAACATTTGTGAGACTATTCCACCACCGTCCCAGAATGTAAGATACACTCAGATTGAGCCAGGAGATTCTAGAAGAGCTCCCTAGTGATTCCAGTGGCCAGTCGCCCATCCACAAACCTGCCAGAGAGCTGGAGATCACCGAACCAGATCATTTACATGGTCCCTTCTATTCATGACATTTTACAATTCTCTGTTTTGAACAGAATTAATATTTGAGTGTTCTTCAAATTACCTTACATTTGCAACCACCTGCTTGGCCAGCACTGGCAAGCCCCAGGCTTGGTTCCTTGGCATCTTGCCATTTCCTTTCAGTTGATGGATTATAAATGACACTGTGTAACTCTGTTGATTTACCTAAGGATATTTCATTTCAGAGTGAATGCATAGATCCAATAAAGAATACATTGTAGAGGCACACATGTAGTTGTCAATGCAATCCAGTTCACCACAGCAGAACTGCTTAGAGACTGTTCAGTGCTGCCTTGGTCTAGGGTGGCTGGCATTGATCTGTCTGAAAAATCAATGAAGTCTGTCTATTGAAAGGAGAGCACTAAATTAGTTTTACTGGTTCACAAAGCTGAAAAGTAGGTCAGTGTCCAACATAGCAGTAATTGCTGCTGGTTCTGTGGCAGGCTCAGTGGCTGATACTGAGGGGCAGGACAGCCACCCAGAGCCCTGGGGTCAGGCAGAATGAGACTCTGAGATTCCAAGTGGGGCTATCCCACACGAACTCTCTAGGTCCAGACTGGATCTCTCCTTTCAGCCTTCATCCAGGGCTATAGGAAATAATGGTCTGCCACAGCATATGGTTTGCTTTAGTTTTAATATGTCGGAGATGTTTCCTTTAATTATTTCCCCATTACTTTTGCTGTTTTTAAAAGACTTTTCCCCACTTTTCTCCTGAGAGTGCTCGAGGACTCTGTGTTATTTTATTTCTAACATGCTGCATTTCAAAAGACTTGTAGAATTAAATCCTGGCAGATGAAAAGAGGGCTAATTAAGCAAGAGTGGGTCATGTTCTAATTTTCTGTTTTTAGGATGAAGGTCTTTTCAATTGTAAGGCTCAAGTTAAGATACTAACATTTTTATTCTAATAATTGTGAGTATCATCCTCTAATACATAGGTCAAAAGAAAGACATAAAAATCTCACTGAGGGAAGCCACTGGTGATCTTAGAGGGAAGGAGACGGAAAGAAGGCTGACTGGCAAGGGGTCACAGGCAGGAGGTGTCCCATTACTGATCAGCATGGGAGTTATGACCTGCTCTGTTTCTGACCTGGGCTGGTTCACCCCTCCTTAGGCAACATGTTGGTTCCCCATTCCCAGGAGGTCACCATACTGATGGTGAGCTTAGTGTGAACACGTGGTTAGCATAGCACACTACAGCCCTGAACTACTGGGCTAAAGTGACCCTCCTGCCTCAGACCCCTGAACAGCTGGGAATACAAGTGTGCGCCACCATGCCCAGTAATGTTTTAGCTATCCTATAGCATGTAGTGTATAACTCTTTGGAGACCTAGACCTGTATTTAGCCAAAGCCAGAACTTTTTGAAATCAAGAAGTAGGTAAAATCTTTTCCCCTGACTTCGCATTTCAGTTTCCTTTTCATTGCCCTGTCTCCCATTGTCTCTCCTTCCATTCTCCTCTCCTCTCCACAGAGAAGTTGTCTGTCTTACTCTCAGGTATCTACCCACAAACCTCACCCCATTCCAAGATTCAAGCAGCAGTGGTGGTTGGAATTGGGCAACACTATGGCTCTGTTGCTTTCACTGAGAGATAAAACAGCATCTAAGGGAGAAGAACTTCACTCTTCAGTGGAGGAGCATCGGGAAACGTAGCTGGGGTCAAGAGAGGCATTTGAACTGGTAGCTGCCTAGTCCTCTGATATCACCACGTTGGTAAGGGTTTGTGCACCATAAGGCCCTGACAATGTTCTCTGGAGCATGGCATCACTGCTATATCGTTCAATCCTTTGCTAGAGAATAGGATGGGAATTTGTTACTAAGAATCTTGTGATTTTGCACAGTGCTCTGGCGTACATCATATTCTTTCAGATTCTTGACATCATTATAAGGTTGGAAAACTCAGGCATTTTATGCCCACTATATTATGTTAGAAACTAAATCTAAGTGATCAAATGATGTTCCTAATATTCACAAATGAGTAGTCGAGCTCCTCTGGAATTCAAGTGTCCTGATCCATGATCCATCTTGTACTAAGCCTGAGTGTGTATGCGTGTGTGTGTGATTAATTCTATACATTCCATTTACTGTAAAGCATTCTGTTTTGGCACATGTCCATTTCAGGCTGTGAAATAGAAGCCAAAACAAACACATACAGCTTTTTGGTCTTTTAGCTCAAGTCCTTTAGAAACCAGAGCCTGAGGCAAAAGCTTATGTACCAGTGCTTTATTGAGGGTGCAATCCCAGGAAATGAAGAGTAAATAAAGGAGGACTGAGGCAGAGAAGGAAGGAAAGTTTAGTGGATGCTGTGGTGCACCATCCAGGCCTCACCACAGGAATGATGGGATCACTCCTCCAGCTGCTGGATGCTGCTGGAAGACAATCCTCAGCTGTTAGCCCCTTTCAGGAACCACCTTGGCTGAAGAGAGATGCCTCTGGCTGATAACACGCACTCCCCAGAGCAAGCCAGAACCAATGATTTGCCTATGCAGCAGCATGAAAACCTGGTCCCCTAGCCTCAATTCGAGACAACTTTGAAGGGCCAACTCAGTTCCAGAGCTCCCCTGTATAGACAGCTGAGGCCTTTGTTGTGGCTGATCACAACACAGCTTTTCCCTTTGTCCCCACATGTGCTTCCAGCTCTGATCAAGATCACTCTTTAATAAACTGCCTTCATGTGAATCTCTGTCTCAGTCTGCTTCCCAGATAACTCAACTTGCAAAAATACACATTTACATCTTATACTGGGGCCATGTTAACTCTACTTCCTTCAGTCATAATATAGGCCAAAGAGACTTGGATCATCTGAACATCCTCTAAAACATTGTACTGGTCCAATACTATCTGGAGGCTTTGGCCTTACCAGATGGGAGATAGTCCCTACGAAGACTCAAGGTTCTATCCCATCAGAGGTATTTTGGAGGCTCAGTGGTACAAGCCATCACCTTAAAATAAAAGAGAAGTTATTGTATCTTTTCTCTCTTTTTACAAAGAGAGAATCACTTATCTTATAGGCTCCTCAGATTCTACATCTGAGTATACTGCTCAGACCTTATATACCCTATGACATGAGAAGCTACCAGTTGTGAGTGCAACCTGAGATAGGGAAGGGTTCTTCAGGTGGTATAGACAAGTAGCCTACTATATGGGTCATACAATTTAGTAGTCTGTATGGTGTTAAAGGCATTAATGAAAGGGAAGAGACCATATGGAGTACATCGCAAGTCCCAATAGAAATGATAACACAGGCTCCTGACGCCATGTCACGGGCAGGGAAGAATTATATACTTTTAAAAAAACAACTCCTGTCATACTACTGGGGAGATCTGAAACACCTGATCATGGGACATTAAGTGAATTTATGACTAGAACTGCCAGCATGAGATGGGTTCTATCCAACCTCGTAAGTCATAAATTCAGGAGGGGCTCAGCAGTAATCCATCATGAGATAGAAGGGGTATATCCTGAGTCGAGCCCAAGCCAGACCAGAGTACATAAGCAAGCCGCACAGCAGGTGGCCCAGAACCCACATGTCATGCACCACTATGCTCCAGTTTCTCTCCCTGAGTTCACTCTCACAGCTGCAGGGAAAATCTCATGCACAGCTGATAGAGAAGGAAAAATCCCAGGCTTGTTCACAGATGGAATGGCTCAGCATGGAGGTATGAGTCAGAAGTGGATGGTGGCTGCTATAGCCTGACTTAGGTATAGTCAATGGGCAGCATGTGGTTAGTGGAGCTGGTTATCAACTTTATGAGCCAAGAGAACTATCTCAAGGGCATAAGACACGAGCCGTGGAAAATGTCTTGGCCAGCTGATATGGGATCCAGAAAGAGAAAGATTGTAAGATTGGAGATAAGGAGGCATGTAGATGAATAGTGAAGATTTTTCTATCACACGCAATATTTACTGGAAAGCACTCATCACAGAAAAAGCACTAAACATTCATGTAGACAAAACTCAGACAGTTGACTCTGACTAGTCTGTCATTGGCCACCAAACACTGGCGTGATGAACATAGGAGTGGAGTAGCCGTGGTCACTTGGTCTAACAGCATGAGTCCAACAGCACAGCATCCACTACTGCCTACCTTGATTGATCTATTACTGCCATCTCCCAGTGTCCACCTGCCAACAATGAACAATTCTTTGTTCCCGATATAGCAGTATCACAGAACAAGCCACTTGGTGGCAGGTTGACTGCATTAGTTCCCTTCAGTCTGAATGGGCTGGCAATTCATTCTGACAAGAATATATATTTCTGGTACGAGTTTTTTCTTTTTCTGTTTACAGGATCTATCCAAGGTCTTATAGAGTGTTTGATCCACTAGCAAAAGTTCCAACAGAATACTGCATCAGACCAAGGGACCTACTGTATAGTAAAAGAGGCATGAGAGTGGGTACATACATGTCCAAATCATGTACTTCCCCATCCAGAAAGTGCTGGGTTGGAAGAGCAATGGGCCAGCCAGCTCAAAGTGAGACCCTGTGAGGATGGAGAATCATCCTCTAAGCTACAGGGAACACTCTGAATCAACAAGTGTGATAAGAGATTGTGCCCTCAGCAGGTGGTACACATGGGCTAGCAGAAGTGGCCTGTTTATCATTGCTCCACAGTATTCATTTGAGGAATTGGCGCTTCCCATCCTCAAAACCCTGAACTCTGTCTAGGGGTCCTGGCTCTAAAGGAAGGACACGTCCATCAAGGTTATCTGAAACTGAGGTCAGGCTAATGCTACACAGTGAGGGCAGGAAGAAATATGTTTGGCTCCCAGATGATTCTCTTGGGTGTCTCTTCAGACAGCAATCACTGTTTGCGGGAGACATGGTACTCAAGGGGCTCAGATTTCCCATGGATGAGGGACTGAGTCATGCCACTGGGTGAGTCAATGAGACCAGCAGAGGTGCCGACTGAGGTTGAAGGGGATCTAGAATGGATAACGAGGAAGGAGATGATGAGTATCAGTTGACCAGCTGCAGTAGTGGTGGCTGTAGTTCACACTTCTGAAGTTTCTTCCAGAAAAAGGAGGCCACCAGAGTCCTGAAGGAGTTACTTCTAGAACTTATACAAATAATTAGATCTGAATAGTACAGTACACATTGGAGTAGATATTGTGACATGGCCCCTACATTCCCCTTCAGCAATAATAGACTTATTCCCTTAACTGCTGGAACTGCTATCAGAAAACAGCCCTCACCGGCTTCAGTGTTTGCCTCTCTCATTGTCATACTCCATTCTCAGGGTAGCTTCCATGGAGTAACTAGTTGATGCAGGAGTAAAAGTGCCCAGTCCCCATGTACCAATCTAGGATCATTCAGAAGAGTCATCACAATGTCAAAGCTCTCTGTGGGTGTTGCTGATATTTTCATCGAGAGTACATCATAACCCACCTTCTTTCTCTGCTCAAACTGCTTCTTTCCATTCCCGTTTACAGGTATTGATCCCAAGATTATTCCTTAAAACTGCACACCAAACTTTGTCTTAGAGTCTGCTTCTCAGGGAACATACTTAGAATAACCTGTGACAATGAACAAATGCAAGGGTATGTGTATTATTGAGGTGACCACATCAATCACCAAACATACCTATTGCTTAATTATCACAAGGCATAAGAGAGATTTAATTAAGGGATTGCAACCCAGAATAGTCCATGGGGGATGGAGAGAAAAGAAGACAGAGTACTTTAATTGCTGGGACTCTCTTCTCTCCCATTGGTGAAAATCTGCCTGGAAGAAGCAGATCACCAACATCTCCAAACTTATCAGTTGGGTCATTCAGTCACTTCAGGTGATCACTGGGAAAGTAAGATCCTCCTTTTGTCCAATCAGGTCAGTGCATAGGTATGGAGAGTTCTCCTTCTCAGGAAGGAATTCACAATGGGGTCCTAAATAGTGGTGGCAACAGCAACCAGAATTTCTGACCATAGGAATAGCACTAGCCATTAATACTTCCACTTCAGTCAGAAAGAACAGTAAGTGATTGTGTATACAGGGCTGAATAGAGGTGTAATGGAACATAAACTATGACTGGTACAATTAATATGAATGTATATATGCATATGCTGTTCTTTCTGATGGACCTAGTTACGTGTTTATCCTAATATAAAGTACTTACTTATCCCATACCAGTATGGAAGAAAGAGAAAACAGAATAGTGAGAGTGGTGATAATAACAAGAGTAGTAATACTAATGATAAATTGTATGATTGCATAGTGTTTTGCTCCTAACAAAAATGAAAAATTATGCTTTCATAGAGGAGGGATTGTGAGTCATTTTCTCTCTAGCCACCCCAAAGCATTTCAACTCCTTCTCTCTTTCAGCAGAGGGGAGAATTTGATGACTGGAATAATCTGAATTTTTCCAGGCCAATGGAAAAGTTAGGAAGAAGCTATACAGCCCAGATTGTGAAGACAGTAGAGGGGATACATGGTCTAACCACCTCACTTTACAACTTTGGAAGCAGACCCAGAGAGAGAAGGAGGAAATAATTAAGAAAGAAGTTATTGTATTCATGCTAAAAATTAAGCGGTGTCCTCATTAAAATTCTATCTCTTAGGACAGGACAGGCATGGGTAGAGACTTACATTTACTGAATACCTATTGTGTTCCATGGATTTCACATTCATTATATTCTCTAATTAACTGACTGATCTTCACAAAATCCTAAGAGATAGATATCATTTTACCTATTAATTAGGAAGTTTAGTGGCCTGTACAAGGCCAGATTAATAATTAGTAGCTCCTAGAATCAAACCCTGATTTCGAATTCCAAATATCATGTTCATACAATAGCCTCACATTGAGTCCAGAAGCAATGCATTTAAAGAGTATTAGAACCAAGAACAACGAAATCATAGTTTCACTTTAACATGCTATTTCCAATCCCTTTTCCTTTTTAAATATGTTAAAAACATCAAATATTACAGAATAATGGCTTGCCCCAAGTAAATAAAAGCTCAGTTTTCAGTTTGAATCAATAAAATGTTGACATGTATATGAGCCAAAACATCCAGGAGAGATGCATTTCTAAATCTCCTCACCACTGCCTGACTCAGAGGCTCCAAAGTCCTTCTACTTCAGCATCTCCCTGTGTAAAATAAGGGCATTCTGCTCCTGGTCTTCAAGCTCTGAAAAAAACAAAAAACCAAAAACCATAAACCCTGTCTCCTCCCAGCCCCCTCAATGCAAACCTTTAAAACTTCCAAGAATAGAAACACGAATAGGCAGTGGGTACAGGCTCCCTGAAATACTGACCCAGTTCAAACATAGGCAGTACAGCTGCTTTTCAACTGGAGCAAGTCACACAGAACGTTCTGAGCTGTTTGTCTGTGGTGTTTAGATTAACTGGTGTTTGCTGGCCAGTCACACTGCCCGGGGGAAGCATGAATGCTGTTGTTTAGCATAGTCATCACTCAGGTATTCCTTGGGAAAAGGGTGGAGTGGTGCCTTTAGACACAACTGTCTGATCCCTCACAGGGAATATTTAATTTTTCTTTTTGCTAACTTATTGACTTCTCCCTTCCTTCTTCCTCCCTCCTCTCACCCTAACATGCTTAATAAGTATTAGGCACGGTTCTAAGTACCTCATCTATAGTAACTTATTTAGTCCTCATAACAACCCTGAGATGGGTATATTGTTATCCTCATTTTATAGGTTAACAAATTGGTACAGAAATAAGTTAAATGGATGTCCTTTTGCACACAGTTATCACGTTTAAGAGTCAGAATTTGAACCCAGGCAGCACATTCTAGAGTCCACGCTCCTAGCCACAAATGCTATTAAGTTGTCAGTTAAAATCGTAAACGGCACATGTTTCCGCTTTCCAGACTTGATTAGCCATGTGCTTATTTATTTGCGAAAGTCACCTAAAATACTTGACCCAATCCAAAGCACGAATCAGCTAATGTACAAGTCTGAAAGATAGCTGCAGTGAAGTTGCTAGCTCCTAACAGCACTGCTTTACTTTGAGTGGGTTCCACTGGTGGTTGGCTTTGTGGACTGACTTCATTGACTCACTTATTATTCATCTTCAGCCTCAAGCTCATCGGCAGCATTTGGACACTCCAGGTTCCAGTCATACTGCATGACCTGTTTCCTGCCTCTGTGCTTGGCTGGTGCTATTCCCACTGCCTGTACTGCCCTTTCCTGGCTTCTAGACGTTAGAAACATATTTCTATCCTTCTAGCCCTACTAGCCATTAAGTAATAGTGTTACAACAACTTACTTACACATCCTATGTTCCCTCCAGATTGAATTTCCCTTGAGGTTAGATCAGTGCTTTTTTCTTTTAGTGTAATTTCCTGTAAGATTTAATACATTAAGGATACTAAATTAACATATAAACATTTTCCCAAGAGAAATTTAAGTGTGACCAAAAGCCTTTTAAATGTATCTGTCATTAAAACACATTAATAATTTTTTAGGAGAGAGTTGTCCTGAGCTGAGTTCATAATCCTCTTACTTCTACCCTAAGACATTCAACCAACAAGGCAGATACATATATAAAGGCAATACAATGAAAAAAGTGTGTGATAAAAATAAACTAATGCTACTGTATGTAGCACAATGTGATTTGTCACCAACTGTCAATTACCTTAGGGTCATTCCTCCCTGTTAGCATGATGCCTGCCATATGCGCTTTGCTGGAAGAGACACACATTTCTGGAATTTTTAGAATGTATAAGAGCTAGTCATACAAGGCAGTTTAAGTTTATCTAGGACCTGAGGGAACATCACAGAGAGATTGCTCAAAACTTACCTGGTGGGAAGTATCCTCTTGACCTTACATTCTTTTCAGAAAGAATGAGCTTGGGCTATGAGGAGAGTCTTCCACTGGAGTTTGGACTGGATTGAGGATTGTGTGGCTTGGATACTTTTACTACCTTATAAACTATGAGTAGAGACTTGAGGATACATATGTTATTGCCATGTTCTTCTGATATTTGTTGTGCCCGGTGGAGTACAGAATGAGTATTCAGATGGAACCTGGCTAAAATGGGGTAGGAACTCTGTGGACTTCTTTGTGTTCTCCTCATCATCTGATAAGGCAAAACTGAGAAGGGAAGTAGGCCAGGTGAATGCTCATCAAATAATGATGTACAATGTGAAAAACTGAATCTATGACGTAGTGGAAAATGCAGGCTGATACCAACATTTAATTTAATTTAATTTATTAGAAATCAACAAGAATAGAATTAAAATGATTCATGGTTTGGATAATAATAATAATAATGATGATGATGATAATAAAATAGCAAAAAATAGCAGCACTGCTATACTGCTGGTTGACTTTAGACTTCCTCTAAAGCCTACCCAGAATACATTGAGGGTCTTTTTAGGTTAAGAAGAGAATTAATATTTTATTATAGGAGATTCAATGAATGATTTGCTTAAGCTGAAGAAAGTATGAGCTCTATTTATCCTTGTTTCCTTGAAGGTAATACAGGCATAATCCTTCACCCACAATTTTGAAAACCAAAGCTTTTCATAATACAATTTTTTAGCAATACCTGATCTGAGCTCTCTTGGTGGCAAAATCAGATCTGGATAAATATGAAGTTGAAGATAGTCTTTATTTAACTCATTAAGTGTGAATTATTTATACATTTCTTAGCAGAAATATGAATGCATTTCATCTAGAGATGCTACCTTGTTATAGATGTCTATAGTATGTTCATTTTACCTTTCTAATATTGGCAAACTCTGCATTCCAAAATATATCTGGGCTTCAGGTATCAGACTGTGGACTTGTACATAGATAACAGTCCTTTTCTGAATGCCATCTTCATTCCATAGAAAGAGCAAAAGGCATTTCAAGTGGTAAGCAGTTATCAGCTTAATGCTTTATCCTCTATTGTCTGCATGTGAAAAAATAATTTTAAATTTCTCACTCGTTTCCAAACAAGAGCAGATTATCATAGTATTTTTTTTTCCCATATAGATAAAGATTTTATTTTCCTTTTTTTTAAAATTGTTAATCATCCTGGTTTATAAAAAAATATATATCCTCTTTTATACCTGGGACGGTGCTTATCCTATCCAATGGTAACTAAATAGAAGTCATGTTTATTTTGTAATTTCCACTTCAACCATCAGTTCTAGGGAAAGGGCATATAAATAAAAGTTATATCTCAGAGATAGGCGGTAGATGTTAGTCAAGCATAGCTATCTTTGCTAGTGAGAAAGAAAAGCAGCTCAGAGTAGTCTGAGCAGTGTGAGATAAGCAAAATTTATCAGTTCCAGGGAGACAAAGCATGAGACTTTAGTCATGCCCCCTGCATCTATGCCTGGGGCAATTGTTTAAAGGTATTTTGCTCTTTCTTTCCTTTCCTGTAGGTAATTTACCCAAACTAGTTGATAAACTACCTAGAATGTTACCAAAAGTTGTACTGTGTGACCCTCAGTCATTATCTTCATGTTTCTGGAATGTGTGATACAAAGAACAGCACATAGCCAATCAATAGCTTATGTTAATTCAACAATGGTCCCAAAAAGGGACAAAAAAATGGAGACCATTGTTTCTTTGCAAACTCAAACTGCTGCTAGTCAGAGCATATATCCAGGGCAACTTGAATCTGTGTCTCTCACAAATAAGCTCTCTACTTGTATTAATTTTGCCTCCGTTTCTTTTTTAGGTTGACAATAGATGATAAGTCTGTGACAAGGGCATACAGATTTTCCTTTCTAGTGGAGATCAAGTCACACTGAAGAGGATCACAGTTGATTTCTTTATTCCCCCCCCCACTGTGCTGTTTAGCCCAATGCTCTACACAAAGCAGGTGTGCTGTTGGATGTTAATTATGAATCATAAGTTGATTTAATTACTTTAGATGGAACTGGGGTAAGGTTGGAGAAACAGGAAGCCACTTTGAGCAAAGTCAGGTTAAAAGGAAAAGGATGCAATCAAGTTCCAGGAAGAGCCGTTTTCCTTTATGTCAAAGGCAAAAGGATAAAAGATGATTGCTCTGCCTCTTCAGGAATGCCCTGGGAATTTCTACTTAACTCTATTTTGGTGTGCTTTTCTCTTTTTCCAGAAGAATTTCCCTAGCCCCAGACCAGCCTTCTGCTTTTCTGTGTGGTTCAACACCCATTCAAATGTCACCAATTCCAGGAAACTTTCCCCAAGTCATATATTCCTGCTTTTATTTGATAACTTTATGTTCTGGTATCTGAGATGCTAGCTACTCTAATATCTCTTTAAGAAATTCAACCATATTTATTTTAAATAAAGAATACTACCTTACTTATACTTTATCATTTATGAATTCTGCCAATGTATGAGTCTTTTGACTATTTCACAGATCAGCGATTTCCAGAGATTTTCAGTTATAAGTTTATCTTCCAAGGGCACTTATTTTTACCTGTATCTCTTCCTATCTGATGGTTTCATGGTTGCCTCCCTCACCTCTTTGTGTTGTCTGGTCCAGGTAAGCTACTGGTTAGGGTGGATCCTTAACTTTTTTGTTGTTGCTGTTTTTATTAAATTACCACATTGAAAACTTGATGATATCCCTATTTTCTTTCTCCCAAGAAGTGTATATACATATACCATTTTACTAATAACATTAGAAATGTTATGGGCCCCTCAAAGCCCAGTTATAGGTCTTGTAGGGATATTTCGATGTTTGGCTAAGAATTCTGAGTTAGGAATTTGGAGGTTTTGTTGTACATGTGTGCAAAAACGGAATATTTAGCCCTTTTGCAGTACAGCTCTAGTTACAATTATCTTAAAGGTTTTCTGGCCGGGCTCGGTGGCTCAGCCTGTAATCCTGCGCCTTTGGGAGGCTGAGGTGGGTGGATTGCCTGAGCCCGCGGGTTCGAGACCCGCCTGGGCAGCGAGACCTCATCTCTACAATAAATCAAAAAATCAGCTGGGCGTGGTAGCGCGCGCCTGTAATTCCGGCTACTTGGAAGGCTGAGGCGGAAGGATCGCCGGAGCCCAGCAGGTCAAGGCTGCGGTGGCTGGGAGCGGCCACTGCACTCCAGTCTGGGCTACAGAGTGAGACTCCAACTCAAAAAAAATAAAATAAAATAAAGGTTTTCTGCTTGGGCCACAAGTAAATGGTATATTTGAATTTTAGACATTTTTGTGGGTGTGCTTCATTGTGGTTTTAATTTGCATTTCATTTGAATTTTAGACATTTTTGTGGGTGTGCTTCATTGTGGTTTTAATTTGCATTTCCTAATAACTAATGATGTTGAGCATCTTTGCATGTGCTAACTTGCATTTTATATGGCATTTTATTTTATTTCTTGCTTTTGATAAAATATTTGCTCAAATCTTCTGTCTATTATCTAAAAACTGGGTTATTGGTTTTAATTTTTTTTAATTGCAAATTCAGAGTTCTTCCATATTCTAGAAACTAGACTATTACCAACTATATGATTTGTAAATATTTTTCCCTAAGCACAACTTGTCTTTTCATTCTCTTAGTAATGTTTCATCTTTCAAAAACAGAATTCTAATATTTTTAAAGAAATCTTTTCCTAACCCACGGTCACATTTTTCTCTTTTTAAAATTTTTTTTATAATTTTAGGTCTGTGATGTATTTTGAGTTAATTTTTAGATATAATGTGAGGTTACTATGTATTTTTAATATTTACAAATATTTTATCTTTCATTTTTATTTGGAACTGAGGGAGTGTCTGATTTTGAGCTTGTTTATTCCAGTAGATTGACCCTAGTTGGTACTACATTATACAGTGTTTCACTCAATAGTTCATTTGCTTGATATGCAAACTAATTATATATAGGCTAATTGGCTAGTTTCCAATTAAGAAAAGGAAATGATTGACCATGCATGAAGTACTGGCTAATGTAGAGCTGTTATGTAAATAATTCACTCTGACTCTCAGCAGACTGCTTGATTCTCCTAAACAACTGTGTTGGAAGCTTATTTGCATAATGAGATCAGATCAACAAATTATCAAATGCCTATTTGTAATTAAGTAGAACATATCAATGAGGTCTAAATAAATCAATTCAAAAGTGGTTAGTAAATTAAAAATATGCTATCAGCTCATGAAAGCATCTCTTCAAAATATAATATTTATGAAAAATATTTAATTAATATGCATACTATGACAAAAACTGATGGGTAAAGAGCTTTCAAATATTATTTTGAAGCTTCATATATTTACCCATCAAGCTTCTAAAATAAAAAAATGCAGCACTTCATTCACACTTTAAAAAAAAGAAAATAGAAGATAAATATTCTCTATGACCTAGAACAAAAAGAGCTTCTTTTATAAATAACAAATATTTTTTGAGGAGAAAGAAAACAAGGAAAACAAAGGACTTCAGAATCAGGCAGTAATATCTGGAATATATATTTATGCCTGAATTGGAAATGTATGTCATTTTATGTATGTCACTTTATCTCATCTATAAAAAGTTTGAAAATCATGAAATTTAAATCACAAGGAAAAAGTCTCTGCATTTTCACCATTTTTGGAAAACCATTGCTAACAATGTAAACTATTGTTATACAAATGATTTTAATCAACATTCCTCATAGGATGGGAGCTACGTTTGATTAGGAAAGTGCTTTGGTAGAGTGGGAGTCTCTGACAAGACCTTAACACTGGTGAAACTTTTATGCAAAACAGGGACATGCATGTATTCCTTGTTACTTTAGAGAAAGAAGGAGGATGAGGGAGAAAGAGAACAGAAGTGAGCGACAACTGTCCATTCCTGTTATGAACTTCTCCCTTGTTCTAGGGATACTAGATTAGATCTTCAGGGAAATGCACACAAAAAGCACGAAACGTATATTAGTATATATCTCGTGGAACTGGCAAAGAAGCTGAGACCTTCATCCTGACTAATACATGCACACAGAGGCAGATACGTGACCATGGAGGATTCTGAAGAAGTCAGGACAGGAACTAGCAGAAACCATGGGATTTTTCCCCTAGGACTGTGAATTGAGGTTTGCACCAAGTGTAATCAGATCTCTAGGGCAACAGGAGGGCCCCCAATGGGAATATCTGGGCTAGAGATAGATTTTATTGCTATAAAAATGGACAAGGCAATCCACTGTTTGTTTGTTTATGTATTCATTTATTCATTTACTCATTTATTCATTTATTTATTGAGTGGGAGGTCTCAGTTTGTTGCCCAGAGTGGAGTGCTGTGGCACAATCACAGTTTACAGCAGCCTCAAACTCCTCAGGCGATCCTTCTGATTCTGCTTCCTGAATAGCTGGGACTACAGGTGCATGCCACCATGTGGGTTAATTTTTTAATTATTTGTAGAGACAATGTCTTGCTATGTTGCCCAGGCTTGTCTCAAACTCCTAGGCCCAAGCTATCCTCTTGTTTTGGCCTCCCGAAGTGCTGGATTACAGGCATGAGCCACCGTGCCCAGCCTTCAGGTTAGATGTTTATTGGTATAAAACATGTTCTCAAAATATCATCAAATACAAAAAGCAAATTGTTTAACAGTACATCATATTTCCAAATGAGTCCCCTAGAATTTGAATTCCAGAGGGAGATACAAACCAGATGTACATTAAGGATGTGTTTCAGATGCAAAAAACAGGTCTTAGCATGATACCCAAGTGGAAAGAGAGCAGAAGAGAGTGAGGAAAGTCAGAGCTGTAAAGGAGCAAGGGAGAACAGACCCTGCTAAGAGAAGAAGGGGCAGGGAAGTCTGCATAATTAGCATGGCCCAGTGAAAAATGAAGAGATCTCTTGTCAAACAATTATTAAGAATTCCAAGATGGTGGCTGCAGAGCATTAAACCATATGTGGGAGCCCTTCTAAGTGCTGGACTATTTGCAACTCCACAAATTACATGTCCCTGCTCTGAAGGACACATGCTACAATTCCTGTGCCTCATTGTACAATTTTTCCTTTTGCTTTCATTGCTGAGTTTTTGGGGAAAATGTCTCTTTTCTTCTAAAGGGAAGGCATGGTGAGACAATAAAGGTTTGCTTTCCCCAAATCTCTTTGCTTACCATCTGTTTTTTGCCTTATTTTAGCCAGGCAGCTCCTGCAAATTCTCTTCCACAATCTGCAAGACTCTCACATTGACCGAGATCTGAAATCTTCATACACTGGATTTAAATTATACCATTTGTTTATCATTTCACATTTTCTAATAAAACTATAATTCTACCTGATTGTTATGGAAACAGTGTAGTGAAAAGGATAAAAATTTCCGGCATGCAATAGTTACTGAATCCCTTTTCATAAATTAATGAATCAATAAAAATTTGATTCCAGTCCCAGCTCAAAATGTTCCTGGGAAAGTCATTTAACATTGGGCGGCCTCAATTTATTTTCTGAGAAGTAATAGATAGGAGTAATTATCAAGCCTAAAAATGTCTGTGTGGCTTAATGTGTAGAAAGATTAAAAGGAGAAGGAGCTGAGAAGATTGTAAGAGCTTACTTCTAACACGTGTACTCTGCTTTGGAAAAGCAACATTATAAACTGTTAGACAAAATAATTACATAACGCAAGTTCTCAATTCCAATGCATAATTAATGTATGTATACATTTACATGTGTATATAACTTGCATATTAATATACTCATAGCTACATTGTTTATTAATTCTACATTCCCAAATTTGCCACTATGCTATTTCCTATGCGGAAGTGCAGCTAAGGAAGTTAAGGTATAACTTTATCTGGTTCCACATCCAGACTGTTAATTGAATAACAGTGAGGTCAAGGTTTATAACCTGGTGTCTTGGTCTTTGAACAGACTGAAATTCATTGCTCTCATGAGCTATCTTTTTAAGTACAATGTTTGCCCCAAAAGCATACAAACTGGTATTTCCAAGAGAAACAGTAATGAAAGCAAACAAATGACCAAGAAAGCAAATGGCACTGAAACAGGGCTCAGTATAGAGCTTAAATACAAAGTTTCCCTTTGCAATGAAGTTGTATGCAACAGACAGATAAGAATCAAGATATTAATCGCCATACCTATATCAGCTGATTCAGATTATTTTGGAAATTTTAAAATTCATTTTTCAGCCAGAACAAGGAAAGAAAACAGTGACCTCCTTTTTGCAGTTAAATATCCACTTTATCCCTTTTCTCTTTTAAAGTGGAATAGTATCAATTAAACCTTTTCCCAATAAGAGTCTCACCCATGTAAAGCAGCCTAGTAACAGACTTAGAATGTTAGTTCATGAGCTGGTCAGATTACATTCAGTTAACAGACATTTTTCAAATCAAACATAATAGCATTTTCCTTGCATTCTATCAGTGAAATGGATGATTTGAAGAAGAGAATTTTATTGGAAAAATTGTTAGGAAAGCACTATGCAACTCAGTGAAGCTGAAAAAAGTTTAGATACTTTAGCAGGAGAGAAGTATAAATTCAGAGCCAATTATAAGGTAGTAGAAAGACAGGTGGACCTGAAGTTTTAAAGTTTTGAATTGCCTCTTACTGGTTTTGAGGCTTTAAAAGTACTTGAAGCATTATTTTCCTCTATAAAGGGAAATAATAATTTCTAGCTCTTAAGGGATGTTGTAAGACCCATAGAGTGGAACAGCATCATGTTTCTTTTATGTTATACAAATAATGTGCATACTCCCATAAAATTAAAATACACAACTAAATGTCTTCTTTTATGCAATTAATATTTTGAGAAATGAATTTTGCATACTATTTTTATTGTATACTATACTTGTTTACATTATGGATATCTTCATACATATATACTTTAAAAGGTTGTATAAAACTATGCATAGCATTCTTTATGGATTATGGGTAATTTTATCCATATGTGATTTTCACTTTATGAAATGACTTCAGAATACAATCTCCATGTAAGGTGAAACTCCATTCTATGTAAAAGTGTTTTTTGCAAACAATAAAGACCATGCAGGTGGAAGATGTTAACATTTTTATTTTCATTTAAAAAGTAAATTGAAATACACACACAAAAAAAACAAGAAAAAAGAAGACAAACAAAAAAACCTTACATAGAGATTTTCTCACATTATTTTTCTTAATTGCTCTGGTTTTATATATATATATATATTTTTTTTTTTTTTTTTTTTTTTTTTTT
>NW_007249667.1:147505-163129 GCF_000164805.1 Carlito syrichta | reverse complement strand
ACACTAGAGTGCAGTGGCCGCTCCCGGCCACTGCAGCCTCCACCTGCTGGGCTCCGGTGATCCTTCCACCTTAGCCTTCCAAGTAGCCGGAATTACAGGCATACGCTACCATGCCTGGCTGATTTTTTTGATTTATTGTAGAGATGAGGTCTCGCTGCCCAGGTGGGTCTCAAACCTGCGGGCTCAGGCAATCCGCTCACCTCAGCCTCCCAAAGGCGCGGGATTACAGGCTGAGCCACCAAGCCCGGCTGCTCTGGCTTTATATTTACGTTAAATGATATTGCAATTGAGTGTACTGTCTTTAATCCTCAGAAAAGTAGATATGTATTCAGATAAATATCTATGGACATAAAGCAGAGCCTTAATTTTAACACAATGTTATATACTTAATAGACACACAAGTTAATTTTTAAATAGTGCACTGAGTGTTAATCCATTAAATAATCACTTTTTCAGGTAATTGATGAATAACCAATCAGAGAACCTTCACAGTTATTTCATGATTGCTGAAATTTCACTAATAATTTTCAAAATTACTGGTTATTTAATTGAAATGACTATACATATCTATTTTCTAAAAATATAAGGAGAATTTTAAGTTACAATTTATCAAATGTTATAACTGCAGAAACTTTAATGATGATCTTCATTCTCTTTTACCATATAGAAATTGAAATAATAAACATGTGAATGATTTGTATAAAGTCACACATATGCCACAGAGAGGATAGAAACTCAAGGCGGAAATTTGAAAGCCAGTCAGAACAGGAGCAGATCAGGACAGCAAGGGCTGTCCATGAAACAGCCTGCTCATGAACTTGAGGCCTGCTAAACTCCTCGGAGACATCACAAACATCTAGGATCTTCAGCTGGTCTTGGAAGGGTTCCAGAATGAACACATAAGGCCACCAAAAAATATAGGAGGTCATGAACACTACACCTCACGTTTTAGCTACATAAAAACATTAAAATGCTATACAATATTTTCATAGGCATCAAATTATTATTGTATGCTAGCAAGCCATTCCCTTGGTTTTAGTTCAGTTTTTGGTGACCTGAATGATTTTCTTTGATTCTTTAACTTATGTTCCTCCATGATTGTATCTTATTCCTATGACAAATACTAGGCAAAAGGCAATACTATGAGAATTTTGATCTGGAAGAATGCTACTTCTGGCAAGCCAAGTTTCAGGTGTAGCTGTTACCTTAAAGGGTTTCTGCAGTATGGTGACTTATAGGGACAGGGACAGGTACTGAGTGAGTCAGTTTTGAGTGCTGCCCCAATACTTACTAGCTGTAAACAAGACACTGTAAAATGAGGACAATGTTGCATAATAGATGTAAGGATTAAATGGAACATTTAAAGTGCTTAGTATAAAGTAGGCCCTCAATAAAGAGGAACTCTTTATCCCTAAGACATCAAAATTTTCACATTTTCCTCAGTCAGAGAAGAAATACCAACTTTAGAAAGAAGAGGAATGATACATCCACAGGGGGAGAAAATCCTGTTCAAATTGTTATGGTGATTGGCCTTGTTTCATGATTTTCTCTGCCTTTCTGGCATTTTCTGCAGCACTTTTCAGATCACATTGTATATATTCCCTATGGAGAAAGTTTCATTTCATGATTTAGTGGCACATGTGTGGAGTAAGGATCTGAACAAGGTCCACAGAAACCATGTTACTGTTACTTAGGAAAGATCATTGCACTGGTTTGTTTTCCTGCCATTTTTTTCCCTATCATAAAGGAATAGGAAAACCTTTTTTAAGGGAAAAAAATGGTAATCATTAGATACTTGATAGGTCGTCTGAGTCGCCATCCCGCGTCTTCATTTTATCAGGTCCTACCCTCAGATACTTAGTGGCTAAATAAATTCTTTTGTCCCTAACACCATCGAAGGCAAAATCTGACTCTGTTATTTAGTTATCAAGCACAACCCCAAGTAATGATGAATGCAGATGGCAAATAACTTAAGTTTTTAAGGTAGCTCCTAAACAAGACCCAAAAAGGTCTAAGAAGTTGCTAAACATCCTGGTAAAAAGTACCAACCCAAACTCGAATACCGGAGGAAGCACTTGTTTACTGGTACATATTTAAGACAGCTGAAGATTGACTTCACAAAGTAGAGAGCAGCCAAGAGGACAGAATGTTTTTGCAACTTGGAAGAAGCAGAGATAGTCTGAGACTTGGTGCTGTCATACCAATTTATCTTAATTTCAGCATTACTCAATTTATCTGTCTAAGAGGTAATGAGTTCTTTTTTTAAGCAGTGATGGGAAATAGCATGAGTCAGATGAAAACAACACTCTTCAAAAGGTTTCCCTGATCACACTAGCTGAATATGGATCTTTTTCCTTTCTCTGTGTTCTTGTATCAGTTCTTATCATGCTTTTCAAAATAGGAGTGACTTGTGTCGCTGACTTATTACAACCTAGAGAACAGGTGACCATGTCTTGTGTATTTTTCTATCCCATACAACACCTAGCATAGTTTCTTATGTATATGGCAGATAATAAAAATGTATGAAATAGGTACATAAATGGAAAAGTGGTGGTCTGGGTCTAATCAAAAGAATGGGCGTGGGATGAGAGTAACCAAGAGAAAAGTAGCCCAGATTTACTTAACTTTGTACCAAAGCATGGAATCATAATGAACTTATAAGCCAAAAGTACTAGGTTAGTCTCAATTTGCCACTTCCTCTGGCAAATGTTTTATTTCTTTAACTTTTGCTCATGCATATCTTTTTCACTCCTTTATTAACTTTACTTCTAATATTTGTTTGCTTTTTAAGTTAGCTCTTTGCAGTTAAAAACTTCAGGGAAATCGAGCTATTGTTACTTTCTTTAAATTAGATCATACCAGTAGAGCTGGCAAGCTTTTTTTCTGAATTCTGTACAGACATCTGCCCTCCTGTCATCCATCAGTTATCATTAACATGGGTAATGCTAACAGTATTTTCTTGTGGAGTCCGGGTTGACAATACGTAGTACAATTAACCAAAAGCAAATGGAAGCAAATCGTGGACAGGTTATTTCTTTTTCATAATGAGTAATATACATTGATAGATGATTTTTGTTAACAAGAAGTTAAAATTACCTTATGAATTTGATTTTCCCCTCCTTGGAAGCAGCTGGTAAGGATTAGTTTCCCTATCTTTAGAGAATTCAAGAATCAAGATTGCAGAGATAGAGTTAGGACAGGGCCAAGCTTGCAGACTCTGAAATTAATATAATCTGTCTCCTGGGTCATTTGTCTTCCTATAGAATCCTATTAGGTGCCTCTGGTATAAAGACAGACACTCATCAACCACATGAGGCATGCGATAAGAAGTCAGCAGTATAGTTTCAGGGAAAACAGGGAGTAAATGAGCCCACAGCTCTGCCCTCTGCCTGTAAGGTCAGCTCATATCTTCTTTAAAAGGACTTGGAGGCTCCCTCCTTCTCTCCTTCTCCTTACCTTTTGTCAGTGCAGCTTACAGTGAGGACGGCCACTAAAGGGGCTCTGGTGGTTTCAAGTGTCACTTCGGACCTGAATTCATTAGAGGTCTCAAAGTCCATTGACTCCTTTTAATAATTTTCTGCTCAAAATATAGAAAAAGGAGTTTAATATATATTGTTAAGGACATAATGGAATTAAGGAGATGTCATTTAAACAGTTGTATCTCTTCTTTTGTTCTTAGGACAGTAATCTGAATTCCCTGGGGGTAGAGGTTGGGGGAAGGAGTTATTAACAAGATGAACAATAGTCAATGAACTTTCAAAACAGAATATTGTTTTCCATAAATATTTCAGAAGTGTCTGAAACAGCATTATGTTATTGAAGAAGAGCAATGCTTCACATAATTTTCATTTGGTTGTTAGGGCTTTTATTTTTTGTTCCTTTTAAAATCAAGACCCTTCTCAACACATATTGAAAACCACAGTTGTTTTCAGTTGGGAAAGAATGCCCACTGCTTTATCTGTCCCATTCATATATCTATAAAATTAGTTAATTTTGCAAGCTATGATCTAATAATTACTGTTTTGTTAGGGATCACTTTAATCTTAAACCACGTTTCTGTAGCCTCCCT
This sequence comes from Carlito syrichta, assembly GCF_000164805.1. Classification (NCBI taxonomy): domain Eukaryota; kingdom Metazoa; phylum Chordata; class Mammalia; order Primates; family Tarsiidae; genus Carlito; species Carlito syrichta. Next base: position 159,060 of record NW_007249667.1, on the reverse strand, counting down.
TAGGACTGCCAGGTACCCTTCTCAGTTTTTGTGGACCATATGAAGAAACTGAAAGAAAATTTATAGTGCCCTAAAGTGACCACTACCAGATGAAAGAATTGTTCTTAAAAGCTAACTACAGTGCGATCTCTTTTGATTTCTGAAGTAATATTCAAGTTTTTGTAACATTGGATTACTTTTCCTTGAGTCAATAAATGAAAAATGAAGTAAACTCAACCAATTCTGTGTTCCTGTAATAACAGGATTACTATGTCTTGTGCTGGCATTACATAGGCAGTTTGTTAAGAAGGCTAACTCCCCAAGTTCTGCTGTCAGAAGAGAAGGTTATACAAGCACATAAACAAAGCTGTTCTGTCAGACAAAATACCAGTTAAGCTGTGTTTGCTATGGCATAAATAAATGCTCCCTTCAGATCCAGTCAATGTGAGAAAAACAAGGAAATTACAAAGGGTAGTTTTAATGTTTAGAAGACAGGAGGTTAGGAGGCATGCAGAAAGTTTTAATTGTTCTACAAATGTTTCCAGTAAACCGCCCTAAACAGCGGGGGCATACATAATCACCACCAGGACATTTCTGAAAGTATCTTAGACTTGGAATAAGAGAAGTAGGTTCTACAGTTCTCTAAGAATGTATTTAGACAAATTGTCAGAATAATTCAAACTGTACAAAAGCATACAAGCTTTCTTTCTTTTTCCCAGCAAGTGAATTTATGCAAGAAAGATACAGTTCTGAAAATAAGCCATTTTGTTTTAAAATGGCATCTTGACTAAACACAAAGCCATAAGGAAGGCTTCAATACAAAAAAGGTGATGTAATGATGTAATTCCTATAATTCTAGAAGCAATACCTATAGAAGTAGAAAATCCATAAACCCTGGGCATTTTAAACCTTGCTCTAAAGACTGTAGTCATATATTAGTATGTCACTAAATTAAGGGAGGTATTCCTTTTTCTATCTCTCTAAATGACATAATTTATGCAACATTTCTAATTTGTTTTTTCTGATAGGGAGGGTCTCTGATACTTTCATGAAGTCCTCTGGTTCAGTTATTTTCTCCATTTATCCCATAAATTAAATTCATACATATATAGAAAGTCATAATCTATCCATGTAAATATTTATCATTTATGTTTCTATGTATGTTCTTATATTCTGATTTATTCCACAAAGACTTTGAGTGCTAACAGTAAATATATGCAATACATTTACAAAGCAAAAATAAAACAAAATAATAGGACAGAGAAAATCTAAATTAGCACAGGAGATATAAATGGGCTAGGGGAAAGTATTAGGGAGAATATATTATGCCTAAGAAGGTTATAAATTTATATTTAGTTCCTACAGCTGAGCTATGCACTTAATTCTGAACTTTATGACGGAGAAAGTAACAATGAAAACAGAACATTAAATTGTTTTCATTACGTGTGGATGTCAAGAAAAAGACACTGAATGTTCTCAGGAGAATCACAGCTTCTACTTAATAGTTCCTGAGTTATTTTCTCATGGGTCTTTGTGTAGGGGACACTAGTGGAGGTAATGGATAATGTCCTCAGGAATGTTGCCACAAAAAATCCATCTCTAGTAGTGTGTCCTGAGGAAAGTCAATAGTACAATCTCTCATTTCAGTTCAGGAAAACAGTTCCTCATAAGTTCGTGGATAGGGAAGGTTATATAGTCCACACACAAGGAGTTATGATGGAGTTTTTGGTCCAAGGATAAAACATACTATACCTACACTTAAGTAGATGGACAATGAGCACATATATATAGTTAATTCTGGTTTTGAAAGTGATCTTACAGCAAATATTAGTTATGACCTACTGAGCAGTTGCTGTGTTGTTTTTTTTTTAGTTTTTAAAAAAGTTTAATGAACCAATAAGTCATATAAATTGTCTTCTGGCAGACATTAAGACCTGCTTTCTCTTACCAAAGAAAATGACACATACTTTATCAAAATTTGACAATTCAGGGTAAAGGATACTGAGATTAAACTTCAGAGTACCAACTTAAACGAAACAACCAAAAAAATTGTTATTAAACTTGGAAAGAGGAACTAGAACCGAGGCATAAAGGGGAGATTAAACGGGTATTCCTCCATGGGTATTTTGTTTATATGCATTATTCCATTTATTTGTCCTATGATTTTAAAATAACTACCATAACTTTTCTCTTCTCTACTTTGTGAAATGAGGACATAGAACTTAAGAGAATTCAATATACCTGCCAAAGATGTGTATGTATAAATATGTATATACATATACATGCATATCTATGACAAAACTAAAAGAAAAAAATAAAAATTCATTGTACTAGAAGATTTGAACACAATTCTTTCAATAAATGATAGAGCAAATAGATATAAATCAGTACAAACAAGGAAGATTTTAATGGAACGATAAAATTCTTGGTTTGCAGCACAACTTCCCAAATTTCCCTGATAGTTCAACACCAGACCTATTGAATGAGAATCTCTAGAAAAGAGATCTAGAAAGCTGTATTCCTCAGATGATGGTTATCATACAGTAGGTTTGGTAAACACTATCCTAATGAATACATTAAAAATTCTGGACCCAGTTCAAATTGCAAGGAATATTGACAAAAAATCTGAGATATTTACCAAAAACATAACAATTCTCTAGCCCATATAGCAAATCAGAGTAAGCTCCAAAGAATTAATTTCATATGAAATTCAATCTATGGCCAAAATTTAATTAAATTGAAATTTAAAAATAAACTTAAATTTGACATTCATATATATATAGGTACAGAACAAAGCAACTTTTCGATATTTAAAAATACATTTTTAATAATTCATGGCTTAAAAAACAAATTGAAAATGGAAAAATACTCAGATTTGAACACTAAAGAAAATACTGTAACTCAGAAATAAAGAGGTGTAGGTGAATGATATGTAGGAGGACATTTTTTAGATTTAAATCCTTTATTAGAAAAGAAGTACATGAAAATTAACAAGCTAGGTATCTACCTTAAAAAACTGGTGAAGAACAATAGAACAAACTCAAAGAGAATAGAAAAAAAGTATAAAAATAAAGGCAGAAAATAATGAAATAGAAAGCAAAGAAATAAGAAAATCAGCAATGTTAAAAATTGGTTTTTTAACAGATAAGATAAATGGACAACCCTGGGAAGTTTGATTAAAAAAAAAAGAGGTAAGACTCAACAAAACATGTTAAAGAATGATAAATTACATACAATAAGAAAAGAATTGGCAGTAGTGGAAAATTCCGGGGGTGGGGTGGGGAAGGGGGTGGAATTGGCAGTAGTGGGAATCTGCTGGGGGAGGGGGGGCACACTTCATCAACAAGGGTACCTGCATAATGAACATACCCTAGCCCTGATTTGTACTTCATATCTTTAAAATAAAAAATGTTTAAAAAGAGAAATAAAAGAATTAACTGGGGGAAAAAAAAAAAAAAAGAAAAATTACAAGCCGGGCTTGGTGGCTCAGCCTGTAATCCTGCGCTTTGGGAGACTGAGGTCAGTGAATTGCCTGAGGCCTCAGGTTCGAGACCTGCCTGGGCAACTTGGCGAGACCTCATCTCTACAATAAATCAAAAAAATTAGCTGGGCATGGTAGCGCACCTTTAGTTCCAGCTACTCGGAAGGCTGAGGCGGAAGGATCGCCGGAGCCCAGCAGGTCGAGGCTGCGGTGGCCGGGAGCGGCCGCTGCACTCCAGTCTGGGTGACAGAGTGAGACTCCAACTCAAAAAAGAAAAGAAAAGAAAAGAAAAATTACAGACTCCTCAGAGATTAAAAAAGAAGACGATATGCTCTGATGCCAAAAGTTTTTGAAAACCTTCAAGAAATGGATACTTTCACAGAACAATAAAATTTATCAAAATTGACTCAAGGTGAAATACAAAATGTAACTATCTCCGTAACTATCAGAGTCATTAAATAAGTATTTTTAAAAATATTCCTAGAAGGAAGATACCATGCACACATCGTTTTAGAGATGAGGTCCACCAAACATTTGAGGGAAGTAATTCTCAACTTGGCATAGAAAAAGAGAACATTTCAATTCATAATGCTAAATAAATTTGATGACCAAATCAGAAAAGGACAGCATATGAAAAGGTACTTGGGTAACAGTCTCACTAATGAATATTGATTCATTTTTTTTACTCCTGTTATGTTTACTTATTTTACAAATGATGTAATATAATTAGTTTATTAATGGTATAACATTTTATTAGTGGCACAATGTAATTCAAGTTATATTATTACTGCTCAAGTTTAGAATTAATTATTACATCTTCCTGGTGGATTAAAATTTTGATCATTATGTAGTGAATATTTATGTATTAAAAATTAACTGCATTAATTTTCTTTTAATCAACATTTTTCAGATATATTTTTTCCCATACTTCCAACTTTCCTGTGCCTTTTACTTTTGGGTATGGTTCTTTATGCACAGCATCTAACTATTAAAAAAAAATCGATTCTGACAGTCTATGTGTTCTAATAAGAGGGGAATCAATCCATTTACGTTTATTTTGATTAATTTCTACAGTCTGAGTTTTGTCTTTTCTTTTTTTCTTTTAAGTGGCCAAGATTTTATCAGTTTTTTTCCCGTCTACTGATTTATATGTGCCTGATGCTACTTTTATTCTTAGTCAAACCCTTGAAATTTTACTGTGCTTACTTAAACAAGACTCAAGTTAATAATATATTTATCCTACTCCTGAATAGTTTTGGGCCTATGAATATTCAACTCCATCTACTGCAGACACTGCCTTGTAGGTGTCATGCTAATTTTTTCATTATTTTATAGTTCTTTGTAATGTACAGTTGTTTTTATCTTCCATATCACAGTTATTATGGCTTTGTTTGATGTTTGTTAGATTTATGCTTATCTTTAACATTTTCTTGATTTGCTAATTCTTCCTGCATCTCAGATCTTTTTCTGGAAAAAATATCTTTCTAAAATTCATCTTTTAAATTTTCCATTACTGAAGATCTGTTAGAACTATACTCACAGTCTTTGTTTATCTAAAATTCCTTTATTTTACTTTCCTTTTTGAGTGTTTTGAATATATAAACCTAAATTGACAGTTATTTTCTCTCAGCAGTTATTTTTGCTATTGGGAAAGCAGTCTTTAGATGAAATACTGTTTATTTTTAGCTAGCCTGTCTTTGCTCTCTAGCTGCTTTTAAGATTTTTTTTTCTCTTTGGATTTCACTGTAGTATGTTTTAATACTGAATTTTTAAAATGTATCCTGTTTTGAATTCATTGAGTTTATGCAATCTGAAAATAGATGTGTTTTCAATTCTGTAAAGTGCTCAGTTATTATCTTCTTAAATATTCTCTCTTCCCTTTCCTTTTGATTTTCTCCTTCTGGAGCTCCAATGGGACATATTGTAGGATTTATCCTTTATGTCTCAAGTTCTCCTTCATAGCTTTTCTCTCTTTATATGAGTGAGCTGCATTCTGAAAAAAAATTAGTATCTATTTTTCAGTTTGTGACTTTCCTTTTCAACTACGTCTGATTTGCTATTTAATTGTCCAAGTTTTAAAATTTCAATGATTTAATTGAAATGATTTTTTTTTTTAGTTGGAGTCTCACTCTGTCACCCAGACTGGAGTGCAGTGGCACGGTACCAGCCACTGCAACCTTTACCTGCTGGGCTCCGGTGATCCTTCTACCTCAGCCTTCCAAATAGCTGGAACTACAGGCATGCGCTACCACGCTTGGCTAATCTTTTTGATTTTATTGTAGAGAGGAGGTCTTGCCAAGTTGCCCAGGTGGGTCTCGAACCTGCAGGCTCAGGCAATCCGCTCACCTCAGCCTCCCAAAGCGCTGGGATTATAGGCTGAACCACCAAGCCTGGCTAATTGAAATGATTTTTGAAACTTTATTTCAAAAAGTTCTATTTGTTTCTTTCAAATACATCTATTTTCTAAAAAATATTTTGCAATCATCTTTTAAAAGTAATGGATGAATTTTCAAGAAAGTAAGAAAAATACTCTGAGGCAAGAACGTGAAGCAGGAGCCTACAGCAAAAGAAGTAAGGAATCCTCTAGGCCACGCAGCCCTCAGGAGGAGAATGGTGGGATCTTAAGACGGGTAGTTGTGCATGAGGACCAGAGGAAAAGCCTTGAATGCACACATGCTGGGGAGTAAAGGTGGAAGTCCATCATATATATATATATATATATCTTGCTCACCACTCACAGTTTCAAGATATATATATATATATCTTGCTCACCACTCACAGTTTCAATTATTTATTATATAACTTAAGCATATTAAGCATTTTTTTATAATCAGTATTTTTTATTATGGTATTGTGGGGTACAGTTAAGGGTTAGGTATACAAATACAAATACGTTTTGTTCAGGCACCCTTGTTAATAAGAGGTGTTTCCCCGTCCCAGACAGATATTTGCTACCGTTAATCCCATCTCCCTCCCCCACCATAGTTTCCCACTACTGTCAGTCATTTTCTTATAGCATTTTTTTTACATACTTTGTCCAAAAACTTCCATTTTTGAAGTCTAAAAATGTCTAGTTCTGATGTTTGCTCCTTTTTCCCCCCTGATTCTTAGTTATGGTATGTTTTAGAATTTTTTTTACTATGGGTTTAATTCATTGAAATGTATATATGTGTATTCTTTAAGGCTTGGATTGAGGAGACATTCTCCCTGAAAGAATTTGCCTTTGTTTCTACTAGCCATATGAAGGCACTGTAAACTCTAGTATACTTTGTTACAATTTTTGAATTCAGGTTGTATAGGACAAATAGCATAATATCAGGCCCCAATCCTTTCTCCTCTACCTTCAAGTTCTGGCCCTTAGCTATGAAATCTCGAGGGAGATATGTTTTTCTTTTCTCCAAAGCCAGGGCAGACAACTCTCCATGGGCAGGTTTTGTTTGTTGTTTTTCATTCCTAACTCACCCTTTCCTGGAGGATAGAGTCCTTCTGGAGTCTCTGCTCCGTATGATGGACTTCCACCTTTACTCCTCAGCATGTGTGCATTCAAGGCTTTTCTTCTGGTCCTCATGCACGACTACCCATCTCACGATCCAACCATTCTCCTCCTGAGGGCTGCATGGACTAGAGGATTCCTTACTTCTTTTGCTGTAGGCTCCTGCTTCACATTCTTGCCTCAGAGTATTTTTCTTACTTTCTTGAAAATTCATCCATTACTTTTAAAGGATGATTACAAAATATTTTATATAGCATTTCAGTGTTTTGTACAGGATCTCTGGTGCATCCTACTGTTGAAAATAGAAGCCCCTGGCCTGGCGTGGTGGCTCACGCCTGTAATCGCAGCAATTTGGGAAGCCGAGGTGAGAGGATTACCTGAGTCCACGGGTTTGAGACCAGCCTGGGTAACTTGGCAGGACCTCATCTCTACAATAAATCAAAAATTAGCCAGGTTGGTAGCGCGTGACTATAATTCTGGCTATTTGGAAGTCTGATGTGGAAGGGTTGCCTGAGCCCAGCAGGTTGACCCTGGGTTGGCCATGAGTGTGCCGCTGCACTCCAGCCTGGGGGACAAAGTGAGACTCCAACTCAAAGAAAAAAAAAAGAAAAAGAAAAATAGACATCAAGGTACATTTTCTTAATGGTGTCTAATAGGGGGCTTTTCAACTCTGGGTCTGCGAAGTATAAGAAGATTGATTAAGAACTATAAAGGGGGGACTTCCAGCAAGATGGCGACGGGCAGCCTGGTCTATGAGACCCTCTGCAAAGGAGAATGCAGAGGGTCTCTGGCTCTCTCCCCGGGGCTGTGGATCCCAACGTTGGCAGCCTGCTCTTCACACAGAGCTTGGCCGTCATCACCGCAGCGTCTGGACAGCCACTGCAGCCAGAGACACAGCAGCCACCGGTGGCGCCGCCACCATGGCCTCTGTGGCGGCCATAGCACATTGCCCCACCCATGCCTGAGGCAATCCATGACTTCAGTCCTTGAAGCCCCTGCAAGCAAGATCTGCTGGGATCGCTGCCACCTCTGCTGCCACCATGAAGTCCTGCCGGCCGTGGGTCTCCTCCTGTGTGCCCTGAGGCAGGCTCCCATCCCTGGCCTCCAACCCCTCTGGGGCGAGCAGCTGTGATAGCACCACCTGCTGGTGATTCAAGGTAACAACACCAAAATGGGAAAAACAAGCTTGAAAAACAGACACAGGCCAGATTAGAGTGGTGAACTGAGGGAGATCTGAACTGTCCTTCACAGCAGACCAGGGGCAACTGACCCTAACTGCGAACTAATTTACCAGCTTGAAAAGACAGCTAGAAATCAGAGCTGAAAGGACATTGGACTTAAACGAAAAGTCTCAGAGTGTGCCCAATTGGTTCTGTTAATTTAATGACTTGATTCTATTCCTATTGTTTTGTTCCTTTTTTCCCTCTTCCTTTTCTTCTCTTTTCTCCTCTCTGTAAACCATATCTTTGTATAGAGGAACAGCACACCAATAAGGTGGTCTGGTTGGTTAGCTTGTATGTTAGCATCATTGTATGTTTTAATTTTTTTTGTATGGGAGCTAGTTAGTCTGTAGCCATGATCTACTGTTTTTAACTGTTTCAGTTTAGGTCTCTCTCTCCATTTATTGATACACTCATATGTTTTCCCCCTTACCCCTCTCTCTTTCCACCCCCTCTTCCCCTCACTGTCTGCTCCATTCTCTTCCCTCTGCTAACCTCATTTTATTTCAGGGAGTAAACCTACAGCCCCACTGCATGGACAGATTCCAAGGCAGTGGGAAGTGGTTTCCAGTTACCCATATACTTGTTGGCAGATACCAGGACCTGCAGATAGATTTTGAATCACAGTTGCCCACTTAAGTAAATCTCAAAACTGCAAAAAGGACCATCCCCAACCTACAATGCAACTCCAGAATTGAACAAAGTAAGAGGGCATACATAAGAAGAATAGGAGATTGAACAAACAGAAGTAAAAGCAATCCCTGTACCCCTGAATAACAGAATTAAAGAAGATGGTGACATGGAGGGAAGGAAGAAGTAGGGAGGGAAAAAACCGCACAAATGAAGAAAAGCCAAAAGAAGAATATAGGTCTCACACAGACCCCTGGGAGATCAGACACTGAGAAAACAGACTCCGGAACACAAAGAGTGAAGAGCCCCCAGAATGACTGGTCACATACTACAAACCAAAACATCAAACATTAATAGAAAGAATTTAAAAAATTGAGGAGAGACGGGCTCAGTGGCTCAGCCTGTAATACTGCGCCTTTGGGAGGCTGAGATGAGTGGATTGTCTGAGCCCGTGGGTTCGAGACCCACCTGGGCAGCAAGACCTCATCTCTACAATAAATCAAAAAATCAGTCAGGCGTGGTAACACATGCCTGTAATTCCAGCTACTTGGAAGGCTGAGGTGGAAGGATCGCCGGAGCCCAGCAGGTGAGGCTGTGGTGGCCGGGAGCGGCCACTGCACTCCAGTCTGGGCAACTGAGTGAGACTCCAACTCAAAAAAAAAAAAAAATTGAGGAGAGACAAGAGGAAAATAGGAAGGAGCTGAAGTCAGAAATAACAGCAGTAAAGAATACAAACAAACTAATAAGCATGGAAAGCAGAATTAGCCAAGCAGAAGAAAGAATCTCAGAGATCAAAGACCAAAACACAGAACTAACCCAAACTGTCAAAAGCATAGAAAAGAAGCCCAAAAAGACAGAACAAAGGCTTCAAGAGATGAATGATCACTTCAAGAGACTGAACCTAAGAGTAATTGGTCTTCCTGAGGCAGAGAGAGAAACAGAGGCCACACTGGAACAAACATTTCATGAAATCATTCAGGAAAACTTCCCTCATCTCATCAATGATGAAAAAATCCAAACACAAGAGATTCAGAGAACCCCTGCAAGACAACAGATGAGAACACCAACTCCCAGACACATAATAATTCGCCTAAACAAAGTAGGTATAAAAGAAAAAATCCTAAAGCCTGCAAGAGAAAAAGGTCAGACTACCTACCAGGGAAGACCAATTAGAATACCAGCAGATTTATCTACAGAAACTCTCCAGGCTAGGAGAACTTGGAGGTCTATCTTCAAAGTTCTAAAAGATAAACAATTTCAACCGAGAATGCCCTACCCAGCCATGCTAAGCTTCATCAGTGAGGGAGAATTGAAATCTTTCCCAGATATACAATCCCTAAAACCTACACTGCCACCAGACCACCTCTATAAGAAACACTTAAGAAAGTATTGAACACAGAAGAAATGGAAAAAAAACAACAACGTTCTTCACAAGAGTATAGGCAAAAGATTAAAAACATACATGATCCAACTCTAAAACCAAAAGAAAGACAACACACAAACAGGAAGAACAACAACTCTGTAAGAACATTATGATAGGGATCAACTCTCACATTTCAATAATTAGTTTGAATGTGAACAGACCAAATGCACCACTGAAAAGACATAGAATGGCAAAATGGATAAAATATCACCAGGCAACAATCTATTGCCTTCAAGAGACCCACCTCACTAGAAAGGACACTCACAGACTCAAAGTAAGAGGATGGGAAACAAATTTTCAGGCTAATGGAACACAAAAGAAAGGAGGAGTCGCGATCTTAATCTCAGACAAAATACCCTTTAAGCTATCAAAAATCAAAAAAGATACAGAAGGTCACTATATAATGATAAAAGTTTCAATCCATCAACAAGAAATATCTATCCTAAACATATATGCACACAACATAGGAGCACCGACTTTCATAAAGCAGCTCCTAGGTAAACTAAAAAAAGACATCGACTCCAATACCATCATAGCTGGGGACTTTAATACTCCACTCACAACCCTAGACAGATCATCAGGACAAAAAATCAGCAAGGAGATCCGGAACCTCAATGTGACTTTGGACCAAATGGACTTAATTGATACCTACAGAAGACTCCATCCAAAGACCACAGAATACACATCCTACTCATCACCACATGGAACATATTCTAAGATTGACCACATACTCAGCCATAAATCAAGCATAAGCAAATTTAAAAGGACTGAAATTTTACCATGCACCTTCTCGGACCACAGTGGAATAAAAATAAACATTAACACCAACAAGGTCCCCCCAAAACCCACAAAGACATGGATACTAAACAGCATGATGCTAAATAACTCCTGGGTCAATGATGAAATCAAAACAGAGATTAAAAGATACCTGGAAACAAATGAAAATAAAGAAATATCTTACCAAAATCTCTGGGACACCATGAAAGCTGTAGTAAGAGGAGAATTTATATCCCTACAAGCACACACAAAGAAAATGGAAGGATCACAAATTAACAGCCTAACAAGCCATCTAAGGAAGCTGGAAAAGCAAGACCACAAAAACCCTAATTCCAGCAGAAGAATCCAGATCACCAAAATAAAAACCCAAATCCAGGACATAGAAGACAAAAAGATAATACAAAAAATCAATGAAACAAAAAGCTGGTTCTTCGAAAGGATAAACAAGATTGATGATCCCCTAGCTAAACTGACCAAGAAAAAGAGAGAAAAAGTCCAAATAAACACAATCAGAAACACAAAAGATGAAGTCACATCTGATCCTGAAGAAAT
>NW_007249667.1:145911-147429 GCF_000164805.1 Carlito syrichta | reverse complement strand
CTCTCACCACTCCTGTTCAATATAGTATTGGAAGTCCTGGCTCGAGCAATCAGAGAAGAGGAGGCAATCAGGGTATCCATATAGGAAAAGAGGATGTCAAGCTATCTCTCTTTGCAGATGACATGATCGTGTACCTTGAAAACCCAAGAGAATCTGTCAAAAACCTCCCTATGCTGATAAAGAACTTTGGCAAAGTCTCAGGATATAAAATAAATGTGCAAAAGACAATCACATTTCTTTACACCAATAATAAACAGAAACCCAAATAAAAGCACAATTCCATTCACAATAGCCACAAAAAAAATGAAATACCTTGTCATCTTCCTAACCAGAAATGTGAAAGACCTTTACAATGAAAACTATAAAACACTGCTCAAAGAAATCAAAGATGACACAAACAAGTGGAAAAATATCCTATGCTCATGGATTGGAAGAATCAACATTGTGAAGATGTCCATCTTACCTAAGACAATCTACAGATTTAATGCAATACCCATCAAATTACCAGCAACATTCTTCTCAGACCTAGAAAAAACAACACAGGAATTCATATGGAAATACAAATGATCAAGAATAGCCAGAACAACCCTCAGCAAAAAAAAAAAAAACAAAGCAGGTGGTGTCACATTACCAGACTTCAAACTTTACTATAAAGCTGCAATAATAAAAACAGCTTGGTATTGGTACAGGAACAGGCATATACACCAATGGAATAGAATTGAGATTCCAGAAGCAAAACCTCAATTTCTCAACCAACTCATTTTTGACAAAGCCCCCACCACCTACCACTGGGGAGAGGAGAACCTATTCAGTAAATGGTGCTGGGAAAACTGGCTGACCACATGCAGAAGATTGAAACAGGACCCCTATCTATCCCCATACAGAAAAATTAACTCTAAATGGATCAGAGACCTAAATGTAAAACCTCAAACCATAAGAACCTTAGAAAATTCAGGACATACCCTCATGGAAATTTGAACTGGCATTCAATTCCTGAACCAAACCTGAAACCCACAGGCCATAAGAAATAAGATAGATAAGTGGGACCTTATTAAACTGACAAGCTTCTGCAAAGCCAAAGAAACCATCAAGAGAGCAGGGAGACTGCCTACAGACTGGGAAAAAGTATTTGCCAATTCCAGGTCTGACAAAGGCTTAACATCTTGGATCTACAAGGAACTCAAATGTGCTGAAAAGAAAAAAACAATCCCATTATAAAATGGGCAAAAGATATAAACAGACATTTCTCAAAGGAAGACATTCAAGCAGCCAACAGACACATGAAGAAATATTCAACCTCACTAATCATCAGGGAGATGCAAATCAAAACCACACTGAGATACCACCTAACTCCTGTCAGAATGACAATTATCAATAACTCAAAAAATAACAGTTGTTGGAGAGGGTGTGGCGAAAAGGGAACAGTTCTACTCTGTTGGTGGGAGTGCAAACTAGTGTAACCTCTGTGGAAAACAGTATGATGATTCCTAAAAGCTCTAAATATTGACCTCCCATATG
>NW_007249667.1:122449-145560 GCF_000164805.1 Carlito syrichta | reverse complement strand
TAATACTATAAGAAAATGACTGACAGTGGTGGGAAACTATGGGGGGGGAGAGGAAGGGAGATGGGATTAATGGTATTAAATATCTGTCTGGGGACAGGAGACACCTCTTATCAACAAGGGAGCCTGAACGAAGCATATTTGTATACCTAATCCTTAACTGTACTCCACAATAACTTAATAAAAAATATTGATTAAAAAAATACAATACAATAAAATAAAAAAAGAACTATAAAGTGGCCAGGTGCAGTGGCTCATGCCTGTAATCTCTACTTTGGGAGGCAGTGGTGAGAGAATTGTCTTAACCCAGGGGTTCGAGACCAATCTGGGCATTGGCAAGATCTCGTCTCTACAATAAATTAAAAAAAGAAATTAACCATACGTGGTGGCACACGCTTATGGTTCCAGTTACTTGGAAGGCTGAGGCAGAAGGATTGTCTGAGCACAGCAGGTCGCGGCTGCAGTGGCCTTGAGCAGAGTGCCACTGCACTCCAGCCTGGGCAACAGAGCGAGACTCCAACTCACAAAAAAAAAAAAAAAAAAAGAACTAGAAAGTGTTTTCTAATGATCAGTTTAAACATAAACATATGTATGAACAGTTTTAAAATGGATGGGTAAAGCTACAGAGTAATCAATCCCACAGTGAACTCTTATCCAGGAGGGGCTGAAAGATTCTTTCATTGTCATCATGTTTATATTGTACCCACTGACTTTTCTCTTTTAATAATCCTGGTTGACACAGTAGATTCTTTAGTTGCTGAGAAATTGAATTTTTTTTTTCTCTTTCATCCTTTTTATTGTTTCCATCTGGTTTCACCCACTGTCATCCTTCACCTGGATTACTGCTGTAGCCTCCTAAATAGTCTTTCTGCTTTTTAAAAAAAATTTTTATTTTAAATGTGTGGGGTGCCATTCAGGTACCCTTGTTCATGATGCAGATACCCTTGTTGATGAAGTATGCTCCCCACTCCCCTGGCAGTTTCCCACTACTGCCAATCTCTTTCTTATAGTATTACGATAGTTGTTCAAAGTCCGCTTATGAGTGAGAACATATGATACTTGGTTCTTTTTTTCCGTGATAGATCACTCAGTATTATAGACTCTAAGTCCATCCAAGTTGCTACAAAGTTCATAATTTTGTCCTTTATGGCCGCACAATATTCCATTGTGCATATGTACCACATTTTTTTAATCCAGTCCTCTTTCAATGGGCAACACAATTGGTTCCATGTTTTTGCTATTGTGAATAATGCTGCGATAAACATATGTGTGCAGGTATCTTTTTCATAGAGTGATTTGAGTTCCTCTGGTTATATTCATAGTAGGGGATAGCGGGGGTCATATGGGAGGTTGATTTTTAGATCTTTTAGGAATTGCCTTGGGTAGGATGGACATGTTAACAATGTTAATTCTTCCAACCCATGAGCATGGAATATTTTTCCATTTGTTTGTGTCATCTTTGATTTTTGTAAGCAGTGTTCTGTAGTTTTCATTGTAAAGGTCTTTGACTTCTCTGGTTAGGAGGATGCCAAAGTATTTATTTTTTGTGTGTGGCTATTGTGAATGGGATTGTGTTTTTTATTTGGGTTTGTTTGTTTATTGTTGGTGTATAGGAATGCAACTGTCTTTCGCACATTTATTTTATACCCTGAGACTTTGCCAAAGACCTTTATCGTACAAGGAGGTTTTTGACAGATTCTCTTGGGTTTTTGAGGTATAGAATCATGTCATCTGCAAAAAGGGATAACTTGGCTTCTTCTTTTCCTATTTGGATACCCCTGATTTCCTTCTCTTGTCTGATTGCTCTAGCTAGGACTTCCAAAACTATGTTGAACAGGAGGCGTGAGAGTGGGCGTCTTTGTCTTATTCTGGTTTTCAGGAGAAACAGTTCCAATTTCTGTCTGTTTAGCAGTATGTTGACTATGGGTTTCTCGTAGATGATTCTCATTATTTTGAGGTTTGCTCCATCTATGCCTAGATGTTTGAGGGTTTTTTATCAGCCTGTGCTGAGAGTGGAGGAGAAGAACTGGAGACTTGTAGTCTTTATGTCTGTACTGGATCCTATTTTGGTCTCTATTGATTGTAGTCCACTGCTCTAGCTGTGCAGTTGCTTTTGTTACATCACATATTGTGCATGTGCTCAGAGTGTATTCACTTGCAGCTCCCTTACTCTCGTAATTCACTGTATTCAAAATACTTTCCATGTATTGTTATAGTGAGAAGAATTGTAACAGCATCTTGAGTTTTGTTGGCCATGATCTGATCCTGGGGCTATGTAGTGAGGATGCTGTGGGTACGTTTTAGGTTAAAATTCTAGAACTTTGTTTCTCTATGAATATTTCTTTATCTTAAAAATGTGACCCTTGTATTAGTTAGGATACAGGTTTAGTTGCTATAATTGGAAGACTGCTAAAAGGCAGAGAACAGTGAAAAGCCGACACTGTCTGTGAAGGATAGTGGCATGAGGCTGTGCTAGACAGCTAGATCTTGGACAGACCATGAATAATCTAAAGTCAAGTATTTTAGCCCCAGTCTGATAAGAGGAAACCATGGAGGTGTTTAAGTGGTGAAACAGAATGTTCATATCTTACGAAGAAAATAAAGTTTACCACCTCTCAGAGAAGCCAGACATGGAAGCAATACTAAAAATAATCAAATGTTCAGAATTATTCTCAATGTTTCATAATCATATACTCATCTTTATATGATGTATATAATAAATCATTTCTACATCAAAATGGGTCTGCTTTTAATATAAACTTATATTAATCACTAAAACTTTCGTCTGGAAAAATTATATATTTAGACCATTTAGTGAATGAGACAAAAAGGCTCTGGTGACATATTGGTCTCCATTTTCTGTCTGTTGATGTCCCTTAAAAGGGATTTCCTGGTTTGTATCACAGAATAATAGCTTAAATTCAATTTAATACTCATCTTTGTCCTTAATATTCCCTTGGGTCATTTCTCAAATGATAGATTTAGTTAACTGAGTTGACACAAGAAATTAGGAGTAATTTTATATGCATTTTCCTCTTTGTAAAATAGGGAAATTGGCATTCATTAGTTCCCCAGTTCCCCAGAAGGAAATTTTGACCTAAGTACAAAGTGTTATTATTGAAAATTTTGAAGGTAAGTCAAAATTGTGAGTGTCTTCTAACAACAATTTTTGGCATTTCTACACAGGCTTTATACAAAAATATTTACAAATATGACACTGATGTTTTGACAAAGTGCCACTTTGCTTATTTAATGACAAAGAAATTAAGATGTAGGTTGGATGTGTATATAACATTCACCATGACTGAGTTAATTATTTTTCTGTTTACTTTGTTTTTAATAAATATTAGCCAATTAGTGACATGGCACTCCCACAAATTTGAAAGTTTTTGTCATCGATTAACTAAAATAATCAGATCAAATTGCACTGCTTGATTTCCATGAGAACTAAAGTGGTTTGGCACAATTCCATCAATTGCTAAAAAGAAAATGGTTATTGGGTCATGTCCTATAGTACTAATTGGCACAACTTTGCAAAGAAGAATTCATACCCAACCAATTTTATTTCTTGCCATTTCTGAGTAATCAGTCACTGAGCCTGCAAGTGATTTAATTCCTGTTACATTCAAATCAATCCACCAATTAGAAGATAGGATCTAGCCAAATGTTTCTCAAACTGTGAGACTGTGAGCTCTCAGCATTCTTCTCTTATTTAACATCTGATTTCTTTTTCATTGATTTCTTTCCAGTTTATATCCGTGTAAGCACACTATTCTTTACCCTGTGTTTTCAGGCATCATGCGCTTGCCCTTTCACAAAAAGAATCTAGTTTTTGAAAGAAAGAATAATTAAGGTTGAGAACCATTTTATTAGGAAATAAGATAAAGATACACTTCACTTGCTAATAAAATTAAAACCTGAAAGTTTCTGGTATCGTTCAGTGATTTGAAACATTGCACTAAGAATATTAGAAGAACCATCTAAGGACTGAAATATTTTAAAAATTTGAATCACAGTAGATGTAAAGCTAACTAAAGGGTTTAAATTGAAGCTGAAAAATTCCTCAAAAAGACTGAGTAGAGACTGTATAAGGGCAAAATTATTATTATTTTTTAGGCTGTCAAAAGGATGGTAAATTTGGTCCATGATGAATTCACGCATCTCATGTTCATTGGTCTGTCTCTGCTATTTGGAGGTCCTTCCAGGTCTCTCTTGTAGATTGCTTGTGCTCTCTAACTATAAGAGCTATTCCAGATTTTCTCCAGTCTCAAACCTGAGGTTTTGACAACTGGAAACGCCTCTTAATTTTCTGACCAGATGAAAGTCATCTGTCTGAACTCTTTTACTCCGGCTTCATCTGACTTTACCTGTCTCCCCCTATCTACTCTCAGGAAGGAGCACACGATCCCAGCTCAGCTCAACCTAGTTCTGTACTAAATCTTGCTCCCCGCCAAAGGAAGTAGCTCCAGCGACTCGCCAGGATAAATGTGCTGTTAATCTTTTCCTGACTTTATGGCTAGCTTTAATAATTGATCCTCTGCTTTGTTCTTTTGACCCATAGTGGACATTGTCTTACTCAGCAATTCATTTCTTATCTCTATCAGCTTCAATTATTAAGGTTCTGTCTAAATCACCATCCTATTGCTAGAGCCTTGTGGTTTGCTTCTAGATGCCTCAGTGCTGCCAAGTACAATTGCCATTTCACTCCTGCCCCCAGATTCTCTACTAACGTTGTCTATATCTGAACTCCAGTCCTCTCTCTCTTGCTACACTGCCCTGATAGTGGTCATGGGCTGGGCCATCACATTTTTCTTGTCACTGTAAGTTGGGTACCATGCTCTACTGTCCTGTGTAGACTTCCTCCCTCTATTTGTACCTAGCTATGATTCACACCCTGGTCATCATGTCTCATCTCTAATCTCTTGGTGATGAGCTCTATTCTGAAACATAATATACCATAGGTTCATTTTTCTCTTTTTATTGTGAAATAAATAAATAAATAAGAGTGATTGTGTGCTTAAAAAAAGAGAGGAAAAAGTTGTTTTACCTCATTCCAAGGTCAACTCTTAGAATCCTTGAAATCAGTGCCTTCAATCCTCTTCCATCCGATCTTTTAGCTTATCCAGGGTTTTGATCTCTCAGTGATATACGCTTTTATTATTACTTTTTATGTAGAAATGTTCAACTCTGCCTTCAAATATGCACTGGTTTTCCCAGACTTGAGAGGGAAAGAACAACGTCTCTTGATCCTGCTGTTAGTGCTTGACTGTTGTTCTGTTTTCTCCTTCCTTACCTAAATAAACTTTAGAATAAATGACTCACTGTGTCTGTTATTTCTGTTTGGCAGCCTCATCAACACATTTGGTGATATTTTATCTGTTCTTATTATTCCTGATTTATCTCTGCAAAAATACTGCTAGCTACCATTTATTGAGTAGCTATAGTGTGCTAAACAAGAGTCCAAGCCTAATACAAACTGGCAAAATATTTTCCCCAATAGTGTCACATTTAAGCATTTAAGAATAAATGATTATTTAAATGTGAATTTTTCTTTGGCTTCTGCTTTGTTCTTTTTCTTCCTACCGTATGATGCTCTGTATATTAAGAATCAGCTTCTGTGATACTTGGGGAAGCTTTCTTGATCAACATTACATCATTATTTGGAAATGTAACTAACTTTTTCTAAAAATCATTGCATAAGAGACAGAGGTCCCATTATAAACCACATGATATGGACAGGCCTTGTATGCCCTAGTTACACGGTGTCCCTGACATATGTGTCTTAAGTCTTACATATGACTTGAGAAAGGCTCTCTCCTCTCCAATGTAAAATGGAAACATACTTAGCCAGAAGTTCTTCTTTTCAGGATTTAATTTATTATTGATGCTTCATTAAAGTACAATAAAAATAATCTTATTATCAACAAAGGCACACTTACATCAAATTGCTAGCATCGCCCTATAATTTTATATTTCCTTTGTGTTCGAAAGCCAGTTGCGTTATCACCATCCCCACCATCTTTCCCCTGACACATGCACACAATCTTAGAGAAATGAAACATTCAAAATACAATCCTCCATATAGAAGCGACCAGAGGATTAAAGAATTAAAGATATATTTTCAAATATAAATAGCTGCATAAATTAAAGCTAACACACGCTGAAGCTTCCTTTATGCAAACAAGGATTTCTTTAAAAGTAACTCTGCTTTACCTATACATGACTGCATTTCTCTATTTACCTTATGATTTTAAGCTACGACTCTGATGCCATTTGCAAACAGGGAAAAAAAGGTATTAGTTGAGGATTCTGTCATTAATTCTCAGAGAAATGAAGTAAATAAACAAGTGGTTATTACCTAAGAGACTATTATCTACACGAGAAACCCTGTATGCCTGTCCTAGGTCTGTTTGTGCTCAGATCAATTCCCTACCCTTTTCCTGCTCAGTTCTGTGTCACACATATGGGAATTTTGCTTGGCTCCTGTGTCTACTGACTTACAGATGGATCTTGGTAATGGGAAGCACTGGCAGGAGCTTGGAGGGCAGGAGGAAGGAAGAAGCCAGATTATTTCTCTTCCCTACTCATTGTGCTTTAAGTACAGGTTGGACAGAGCTCACTTTCCTTTCATGGCTCCAGTTTCCACTGGGCAGGATACCATAGTTCCAGAGTCCTCCAGGTGGCCCCTCCATTTGGGCTTTGCTAACAGTGAGGCTTCTGTCTGTCCTTTTAGGGGAGAGAGTGGTTTCCTGATGTTGTTAGCTCCTGGATTGCCTCACTGGTCTTTCTAAGAATTATCCCCCCAGGAACCAGTTTCCTGTATTTCATTCTATTTGTTTTAAGTATTCAACATGGTTTCTGCTTCATGGTTGGACCAGGGCAGACACATCCTAGTCATTCATACAAATACAAACACTAATGTCTCTATTTCTTCCAAATATATATATTTTTATGGACACAGAAAAAATCTGTGTACCACTTCTTAAAAAATGCCAACATTGTTTAATCTGTCAAATTTGAAATTAATATAATTTCAAAACTCTTTTAAAAAATCTGTCTTAATGTTTCTAATATTATATCTCTTAATAGTATGTCCACAACATTGAAATTTCATGCCAGCTTTTTTATCCTCTCCAGGAAATACAAAAATTGATGTACTTTTCATATGTTTTAAACTATTGTCACAACCATTTCATCTTTGGCCCAAGCTTTTCTTTCTCATTTTGCTAACAAGTCCTCTTTTCCTACATAAATTAAAAAAAAACAAACAAACACAGATTTTTGGACCATGTTGGGTTTTGCTTAACTCATTCAAACCTTTAACTCATTAATGGCGTACTTTTGACTCAGTAAAAAAAAAAAAAAAAAAAATTACTATTGGGGATCAACAATACTTGGTGCCTAGAATCTGTAATACAAATAGATCTGTAATACATATTATGGGAAACAAAGCTTGAAGAAGCACATGCAAGCTGTATCTGGAGGGTGGGGAGGGGAGGACCACTTGGTTTTCAAGGGACAAAGATATGGAAAGACATTAGTAATAGCCATAGAGGAAAAGGCAGTCAAGTAGAGGACTTTATGCTTTGATGTTGTGTGAGCACATTGCATCCTGAGATGAGTAGGTGAATATTACACCAATATTACAACCAGGTGAGAAATGTTAAAAAACACTTCATGGAAGAAGCGTGCTTTAAACAGAAGGAAAAGATCAGGGCGTTTGAGTGGAGAGGGGGGGATAAAATGATATTTCCAGGTAGGGAAAAGCCCATACAGAGTTATAGGAAGTAAAGAGCGAATGGACTTACCAGGCAGGAGCAGAGGACAGAGTCAATTAGGAAGTAGAGAGAGGAGAGAAGGAGAAACAGCAACCTAGCACAGAGTCCTGAATGGAAGTTAGAAAGAGATTTGATTTGGAAGATGACGAGAGGATTCTGAGGGTGAAAATAAACAACTTTTTTCTAACCTTGACTCATTTGTGCTTTTAGACCAGGAAATCTTCTTAATGTGTTTGGGGATTTGGGGAAATGCCCCTAATATTTGAGAATAAAATGAAACTTGTGTATCGAAGCCTGTGTATATTGAAGATTTTTAGCTGTTTGGCAATCTGTACTTGATTGTACATGTTCAAACGGCCTGAAAGCTAGGTCTCCAGACTCAAGACTGATGTTTTTTCTGACGATGACATTCTTTTTCAGAAAGCACTGCTTGGCACTATTGACAGACAGAATATTAGACTGAATAGGTAACCATGCCAATCCAAAATGGCATATTTTTTAGCTTACTTTTTTTGATGAAGTCCTTCACTTTTTTGTATCTCCCCCAAGAGCCTCCACACTAACGTTAGTCTCAAAGTCCTCTGATTTATCTTACCCTCCCCTTCTCCCGCCTGCCACTGACATAATGCTCAGATTTGATCTACCAGTTTTGGCCAGGCGTGGTGGCTCACACCTGTAATCTCAGCACTTTGGGAGGCTGAGGGGGGAGGATTGCTTGAATCCAGAAGTTCAAGACCAGCCTGGGCAACATAGTGAGACCTTGTCTCTACAAAAAACAAACCAAAAGAAAACCAAAAAAACAAAATTATCCAGGCATGGTGGTGCATGCCCGTAGTCCCATCTACTAGGGAGGCTAAGATGAGGGGATCACTTGAGTATAGGAGGTTGAGGCTACAGTGTGCCAGGATCACACCAGTCCTTCAGCCTGTCTCAAAATAATAACATAAAATAAGAAGTAAAGTAAAATAAAATCCATGCTTTCTTTCTTTTTTTTTTTGAGTTGGAGTCTCACTCCGTCGCCCAGACTGGAGTGCAGTGGCCGTTCCCGGCCACCGCAGCCTCGACCTGCTGGGCTCCGGCGATCCTTCCGCCTCAGCCTTCCAAGTAACGAGCTACAGGCGCGCGCTACCACGCCCGGCTCATTTTTGATTTATTGTAGAGATGAGGACTCACCAAGTTGCCCAGGCGGGTCTCGAACCCACGGGCTCAGGCAATCCACTCACCTCGGCCTCCCAAAGCGCGGGATTACAGGCTGAGCCAATTAGCCTGGCTAAAATCCACCCTTTCTTCTTCACCTCCTGCAGCAGGGGTCAATGCCCTTGGTATGGCATGTGGGTAGGGCTGCCAGATTAGTGAATACAAAATACAGAGCATCTAATTAAATTGGAATTGTTAAACACTGGAATTTAAAAGTTATAAGTATGTCCTCTGCAATATTTAGGGTACACATACTTAAAACTTATTGTCTATCTGAAATACAAATTTAACTGCACATCCTGTATTTTATCTGACAGCCCTACACATGAAGCTTATCCCTGTCTTCGTCCTAGTCTCTTCTTGCATATGTCCCCCCTAGGGCCCAACCATCTCCAACTGCTCCAGGTGCCATGACCTCCATGTGTCACCTGCTACCAGGACTTTACTCACATTCTGGTCTCAGTCTGAACTAAAGTTAAAGTTCCTTTACTTCAACCTGGATCTTGAGGATTGTCGGACTCCAGACAGGGGAAATCTAAGAAGGTGTAAACTACCATTGCTCCTGGAAGCCCCTATCCCTGCAATGATTAACGTTTCAGGTCTGTTCTTTTCAGTCCAAAGAGGCTCTGTCTGTCTTCAAATAACAAAGTCTCACTTGCTCCTGAAATAACTCCCCTTACAGCTTTTTGAGACTTTGATGAACTTGACTCAGGGCTCCCTCTTAAAGCCCTCTGTTCTTCCTGAGGCTGCTCAGCCCCCTTTCCAGATTGGCCATTCCTACTGTAATCCCTGTGTGATTCATATGGATCATCCATAGACGTTTCCAGTCATGTGTTTATTCATGTCCAGCTTCTACCCATATAGACAAAACTCTCCAGTCAAGTTGCTTTCATAATTATGCCTCAAATAATGCCAATGCTTTTGTTAAATTGACTTCCTTCACTTTTAATGATGTCTATGTTGTAATCTCAGGAAATCTTACACTTGGATAAACAACATTTGAACTAAAAATCTACACATGGCATTGAAATACTTTGAACTAGGACATCAATTAAACTCTCAATCAAGAATTAGGCATATTTTCTATCGTGTTACGTTGAATAAGAATAATGAGTTTGATCACGTTGCTGTTAGTGAGAATATGCTTACCCTGCATCTAAGATAATCTCACTGGGAGAAGAGCTCATTCTTGACATCAAATGGAATGTTTTTCTATGACAATCAGAGTGTGGGTTTCTAGGATTCTGCTGGATGAATGAGCAAATGTTACTAAATTTTTACCAATGTATTACTAGAAGTGTCTGAAAATTGCATTACAGAATTCGTATATGAACTTAGATTCTTTTTTACTTAGGCAAGGAAACACACAGACAGTCCTATGCTAATCCGCAAAGCACATTGCACTGCGATCCTCACAGAAAACCATCCGAAGACCCTTCCCGTTTGACTCTACAAAGCATTTAAACATCAAAATAATTACCAGGAGGTGGAGGGAGCTGTGTCATGTCCCAGGTCAAGTTGTTCTCTCCCGAAGCAGAGTTACAGAACAGAATGTGCACGCAGCTTAGGGCAAGTAGGCCACAATTGGGGACAGTTAGGAGATAGGGTACTTAATGGGAGGTCAATTATCTTACGCCCTCTGTGGGTGCCAGCATTGAATAACTACAAAAAACTGTAAAAAACTACTTAATGTTCATTAGAAGTCCTTCAGAGTGAGCATAATGATATATTGCTGCTTATTCATTCACTTCCTTAAGCTTTAAACTATTTTTGGTTTATGAATTTAAAAATAATAATAATATAGAACAAATACAAATAAGAACAGTAACATTCAGTTAATTGGTGCTGCTGTTATATAAAACTCCTTAGAGAAATCTAGTTTTGATGTTAAAATAAAAAAGAAAACCTCATTTTTTAAAAAGAAGGACAACTGACTCTTGAAGGTGCTTTTTAATTTCCTTTTTAGCCCTTTGTGTCTAATTCTATGCATGAAATAACTGAATATATTTTATGTGGTCTACGAAACTACTTTCTACAGCTTGCAGAAATTAAGGGATATTATTGGATTAAAAACAAGCAAACACTGTGCTCATTCTGTCAAACAGCTATGCTGTTCTGGGCGTGATGTGCCATGCTAAAAAAAAATAGGCTGTGCTCATTTTTATTGATTTATTTCAAAACATCTCTCAAAGGGTTGTTGGTGGTTTAATAACATTTTTGCTATAGACTGTAGCAGAGACATATTAGGCAGGATGGGTGAAATGTAGCCATTAACATATAAATCTAATGCCCTATCAAAAATACATTTTAAAGTGGGTGACAGGGCCTAAAAGTCATCATTTAATAGCATTACATTCAGCAACTTTTTCATTTGACATGATGCTTCAGTGATTTAGTGCCATGACTGTAAAATGTCAGGAGGATTTATTGACATGAAGTAGATCAATTCTTATTAGAAAATAGAAACAAAACATAAAACGTGCCTTTTCTGACCTACTATATTCTGTTCCAAGGAGAGGGGATCGAAGTAATATCTAATTAGAAGTCACAATATTAACATTAGAATTATTTTTAAAAAATTACATCCTAAAGAAAACAGCAATTGTGTCTAGGAGTTATGGCAGAAAATGAAAGCTATTTTATCCATGGGCAGCAATAGTTTCCAGTTCCATCAAGCTCAAGTAGTAATTCTATCAATCATCATATAAAGAGTAGATTCCTGAGTGAATCTTGAATCTTTTCAGAGAAAGAAATGGGAGAGAAATACCAGTTTATTGAACTATATCAAAAACAGTCATAATAAATCCCTCTGGTCATGTTGATGTTTGTTTCCGTGGAAACAAGGTTAACAAAAATAGCAATATTCTGTTTTGCTTAGGATATCAAGTTTACATGTTTCCTCTAGCACGACTATGATTAGGTATGAGAAGTATCCTTGGATTTAATATCACTTCTAAGCAAGTGTGCTAAATGTTGAGGTAGGCATAGGCTAAGAGCACAGAGGAGGGTTACCTAGTGCCTATCCAGGAAGACTTCCTGGGAGAGGTGATGCCTGAACTGTTTTCAAGAACAAGTAAGAGTTAGGTGAAGAATGATGGAAGAGATATCCAGGCAGAGGATACAAAAGAGGAATAAGAAAATAGTAGAGAAAGAAGTAAGAACCAGATCTTGCATGCCACTTGGGTGTCTCGTTGAGAATCTTTACCTTTAAGACAATGAGGGCCTATAAAGGACATTTGTTAAATATGTACATCAGGCATCTATTTTCTATGAAGGTAACTGCTCCTGGACTTTCCTTGGAGAACCACACATCTCTCACATTGACAATCAGGTTTGGATGAATCAAATAATCCTCCCTTCATGGGCACGTGACTTAGGCCTGACCAATCAAAGAATTCCATGATCATAACTCGAGTAATTGGTTCGGGGGTTGTATTGTTTCCCCGTCATTGCTGTAACCAATCACTATAAACTTAGTGGCTTAAATACAAATTTTATCATCGTACAGTCCTAGAGGTCAGAAGTCCAAAAATCAAGGTATCAGCAGGGCTGTATTCCTTCTGAGGGCTTTAGAGAAGAATTTGTTTCCTTGTCTTTTCCAGCTTCTAGATGCTACCTGCCTTCCTTGTCTCCTGGCCCCTCTCCCCATATTCAAGGTCACTGGCATAGTATCTTTCAGATCTTTCCCTGACCTCTGTTTTTGTCATCATGTCTTCTATTATGACTGTTAATCCTGTTGCTTTCCTCTTATAAGGACTATGTCATTATATTGGGCCCATCTGAATAATCCAGGATAAGTTCCACATCTCAAAATTCTCAATTAACCACTTCTACAGAGGTTGTTTTGCAATGCAATGTAACATATTCACAGGTTCTGAGGATTTAAACATCAACATACTTGGGAGTCATTATTCAGTATACCACAGAGGTGTTCATGTGACTCAAGATAAGTAACAAGACTCAATCCCTACATTTAATTGGAAATATTAGGAAGAAGATGCTCCCTTACTGCTAGAAAGCTAAAATTATAGAAATTTACATTTTAGAGCTCCTTGTACTCATTTTGCTACCATGTGGGGTACCTGCCTAAGAACAAACTCAACAGAAAGAAAGCAAAATAGGGGTGCAGAGGGAGGGAATCCCGAGGGTATTGTAGAAGTGACTGGATATGGCTAGATATATGACCATGCTTCTATCTCTGGACTTCCCAGTTACTTAAGCCAGTAGCTCCCATTTTTGGAGAAGCTAGTGTAAATTGCATTTCTCTTGGTGCAACTTAGAGTTTGGAGAGATACAGCAACAATTAAGGCTTTTTAAAAAAGGGCTTATGCCATTAAAATTTCACTTAATATGAGGGGGGACCCCCCAAAATTCCAGAATTATCTTTTAGAGGGCAGGCCACTTGTAGTAAACTCAGAATTTGTTCCTTTAGATCAAATGCTCTACCAAAGTTTCTACCTGAACGTTTTGAGAAAATTGTGTCATGATATGCAGAAGAAACATTCCAAGTTTTGACAAACAGGTGACTGGTTCTTCCACCATGACAACACACTGCCCAAACTGTGTTGAATGTTCAGCAGTTTTAGACCAAAAATTACATGATCCCTGTACCCTGCCCACCCTATACATCTGATATTGTCCTGGTGATTTTTTTGTATCACTGGATGAAAAAGTTCTGGTGCCTTTTTGTGTGTGTTTCCCTGGATGAAAAAGTATCCTCAAATGGAAACTTTGCCAATGTGGAAGAAGTGAAACAAAAAAATGGCAGAAGTACTAAAAGGCATCAAAATTGATGCATCCAAAAACTGTTTGGAGCAGTGGAAAAAGCATCTCAATAGGTATATTACATCAAACAAAGAGTACTTTGAAGTTTAAACATGTAAGAATAAATACACAGTTTTTTATAAATGAATTTCTTTTTTTGGGGGGGTTCCCCTTGTAAATGAATAACTGACACAGAAATTTGTTGTAAACAGAGCAAGTCTGAAAGTAGAAAGATGAATTAGAGAGGAACTTCTGGAGACAAGGAGGGACATGATGAAAACTTGAAGCAAGCCAGTGGCCATGTCACCAGAGGAGATAATGAATTCAAGATATACCGTTAGAAGATGAATTGCCAAGGTTTGGTGACTGGATACATGTAAGGAGTGAGTCTTGATTGAGTTCCAGGTTTGTGGCATGGAGACTGGGGTGGATACTCAGATCATGAATGGAGAACTCAGCTGGGCTAGGCACAGGGATTTGAGGATCACTGTATAGGTGTTAGACATGTCTATAATTTTAGAATGGATTATAATTACTATGAAAGAATATGGATTTAGAATACTGAGATATATAGAATTTAGAAAAATGCGTATAAAAGATACTGGCATCATAACTACTAACAGGGAAAAGATTGTCCAGTAGTGAAAAGATAAAAAGTAGGGTAAGCGGTAACTAATACTGTCATGAAGACATGGATGATAAACAATGAAGAGAACACTAAATTTTTCATCCAGGAGTTCAATAGTGAACAGTCAATCATATTTTAACATCTGCCCCAAGCTTCCTTTTTGAAGCTTATATTCTTCCTGATGTTCCCGCATCACCTATGAGTCCGTTAATTCACCTATTTGTTCTCAAGTGCAGGGGTGTACCTTACTTGTCTTTGTTTCCCCAGTGTCCACCATAATATCTGACATATAATAAGGACTTAAAACATGTTTGTTGAACTGAGTTAAACTTTTAACAATAAACTTACACAGTTGATTCTTGAACAACATAGGTTTGAACTGTGTGAGTCCACTCACATGTGAATCTTCTTCCATTTCTGCCACCCCTCCAGCAAGACCGACTCCTCCTCTTCTTTCTCTACCACAACCTACTCAATTTGAAGACCTTTAAGATAATCCACTTCTACTTAATGAATAGTAAATATATTATTCTTCCTTATAATTTTACTATTTTCTTTTCTCTAGCTTGCTTTATTGTAAGAATACAATACATAATACCTGTAACATACAAAGTATGTGTTAATTATCTGTTTATATTATCAGTAAAACTTCCAGTCAACAATAGGTTATTAGTAGTTACATTTTGGGGTAGTCAGAGGTGATAGGCAGATTTTTGACTGCGTGGGGGTTGGCATCCCAACCCCCCACATTGTTCAAAGATCAACTATATTATCTGAGCATTTAATTCTAGACTAAGAATATAATGAAAAAAATTGCCACTAATGATACACTTATTGTAAAAGTTTATGTAGCATGATGTAGTAATATACAAATTAATTTTCATTATTCACTTTCCTACCTAATTCATAGTTCTCCTCTTTTTTGGTTTATATAGGAAATATTGGAAAGTAAATATTAAAAAATGAACAATATCTTGTACTTGTTTTCAATGAGTACATGGTCTAGTATTAGAGACAAACAGTAATATCAGTACAGTGAAATTCCATGACAGTGAAATTCCGTGACAGTGAGATATGCTTTCATAGACATAGGTCCAAGATGATATACATATAAAAGAAAAGTCAGAGAGATAAACCATCTTACTCAAAGGGGTATAAAGGGACAAGGGAAGGTTTCTAGGAGAGTCTGAGCTATGAACCATGTCCAAAGGACAAATAAGAGGGTGGGAAAGGATGAGGGAATGGGGCATAACCTCTTTCATGTCCCTCTCTTTTTAAGGTTTAAGAAACAGCCAGTGCTTTGGTATGGTTAGATTATGGGTTTCTGTCATGGATGTGGATAAACTTTTACTATCTCAGCTACATGAACACTGAAGTTATTTGTGAACCTTATTCCTTGGAGTCAAACAGCTGAATACAACAAACAACTGGACTCAAGTTCAGGTCTTGATTTCAAATCTGAAAGAATATTTATCATATCAGTAGAGAAGTACAAAGTTCAACTGGGAAAAAAAAATTAGAGTTCATTGCAGTAGAAAATTCTGGATTTTGCTAGCAAAGGACAAGCAATTACTGAAAGTTCCTCGTTCTCTTTTCTACTCTCTTTCTACAAAATGGTTTATTGACTTGAAGAAACTGGACAGGCAAGTACTAAGATGCTGAATAATTCATTTTGCCTGTTTTGCTTAGTATATTTGTACATTCATTTTGCTTAGATATCAGGAGGGACTATGGGTTGGACCATTCAAATAATTGATTTGGGTATGCCTTTTTGGTGGTTGACAGTTTTGACTTCTTTGTCTTTCTCCTTGTTAGTCTCTCATCTAAATAATTACCATTTTTATCCTCTGAGGCTTCTCCACTAAATCTAATCTGAAAGGTTCTGAATCCCACAAAACAAAATGCAATTTTGCAAGTAATGCTTCCTTCAGAACCTGGCAGAAATCTGATTGGCATTGAAGGTGAAGAGAGGAGGGATACTTCAGGGTAGGTTTCAGAGATCAGACACAGAAGAGAAGATAGAAAGAGCTCCCCAGACCAGGTGTGGGAGACACTTTATTTACCTCCATCCCAAGCATGACTTTCACTCGCCTTTCCTTCTTGCATCCTCATTTTGAGAAGCAAATGTCATCTAGTTATCAAGAGACAGAGATCTAGGAAAAACTATTTTAAACTCCTAATTCTGGGCCAAGAGATGTCCAAATTCCCTCCACAATTTATGTTCATCCCCAGGGACTTAGAATGTAAATATGATTAGTCAATGGCTTCCTATTCCTCCTCAATTTTGGTCTTTGCCTGAACCTCACCTTGCTGGCTTACTTCTACAGTTAAAATTTGGCAACTCTACTGTTCGCTTAATATGGTCCAGCCCCAGCTAGCCCTTTCTCAATCTCTTAAATACACACAGTTCTCCAGTCTTAGGGTCTTTGCATTTGCTCATTCTTCCACTTGAAATATTTATTCCATGGTATATTACATTTTTGTTTTCTTTTCCTTCAGGTTATCAGAGTGGTCTTTTCTAATCATCCCAGCTTCCCACTCCCATTCTTTACCACTGCTCTTTGATTCCTTTGTAAATCCTAGCTGTTTATCTTGTTTGTTTATCTTCCCTACAAGGCCACTGGTTCTCAGAGTTTTTAACATTGAATGCCTAGGTCCCACTCAAGGTACTTTGATTTGTGTGTTCTGGAGTTGCAAAATGGGCATCAAGAGTTTTAATAGCTCCATGGGTGATTTTAATGAGTAACCAAGATCAAAAGCCACTACTCTGGATCATTGGTTCTCAAAGTGTGGGCCCCAATCAAATGTATCAGCATCATCTGCAAACTTGTTAGAAATGCAGGCTCTCTAGCCCCACCACAGGCCTTACTGAATTAGAATCTCTCCATGTGATTCTGAGGAATGCTAAAGTTTAAAAACTGTTACTCTAGAATAAAATCCATGAGGGTTGTTCTTTGTTATCCAGATATTGTGCAGTGTCTTTGACCTAGTAGGCATACTAGATATTTGAATAAACAAATGAATAATCAATGATAATCACACTTGATAAATGAATAAATTACAATGGAAGAACAGCTTTTTCTTGCAGAACTGAATGCAAGTGATCTGATTTCCATGTACTTCTTTCTACTAACAACTAAGGATCTACTAGCCTTCACTGCTTCTGAGCAAATATGCCATAGCAGAGATAGAAAAGCAGAAAACAGTATGATTTCCTGAACTGCTGTCCCAACAATTCTCTTTCTCAGTCTCATTTATATGCTCCTAACACTAGAGCACTGAGTGTTTTGACAAGTGTGTTATTCTCACTTCTATGACTTTCACCTCGAATTCAAAAGTGACAAAGTGAAGAGGCAATTTATTAGATTTTATTGGTAACAGATTAGCACATATATGTATTTTCCTTTAATTTCCCAATGAGTGGGTCACTAATGACCTGCCCAATCAAATTAGGGAATACCTGCCTTTTCTTGGGTAAGCTTTTATTTACTACATGTGAATAGTCTTCTGTTAGAAGCCCAGTGTCGCTGTCATCTGTGCCTCCTCCCCAGTACTGTCTGGAAACCTCGCCATTCTCAGAATGCGATGTACAGCCTCCTTCATTCTTACACATTTCATCATGCTGAGGATGCTCTGGCACCAGGAGACCTGTCATGATTGACTTGCTAGAGAAAAAAGAAAAGATTATCTACTTCAATCCTAGTGTGAAGTTGATATATAAGTGGGAGGGGAACACGGATATTAGTTCAAGCTGCTCAGAAGTGAATTATACCTCCCCTTGGATAGTGTTTCTAACAAATAAACCAAAAGCTGCTACTGGGGGTGGATGTTAATTCTGTAGCTCAGATTTGTTTCTGGTATTATTCTCTATAACGAATCACTCTCCCAGACCCCAGAGAGAAATAATGCTACAGCTCTACATTGGCTGAAATGGCTGTGCCTGCAATCTCCTCCCTGCCACTGGTGCCCTGGAAAGCTTTCCTTTCAGATCATAAGGGCCTAATTGGTGCTCATTCCAATGGCTTGCCTGAAGGGGCAGCAGCAGTAGCTTTTGAAGGGCACAGTAAAGACTTGCTCAACAAAGATGGTGGAAATTCTCAGCTATAGTCACTCCTTTAAAAGGCAGGAGGATAATATTGTTGGGGTAGATTTCTTCCTGACTATCTCTTTCTCTCCTTCCTATTTTCCATCTTTCCAATGTTATTGAGGACTAGCTTAACACAGATAAAACATCACAAAACCTTGAAGGGGAAAAAAAAGATGTAGACGAGAAAATGAATTCACAAATGTTTTCCTTACTTCTAAGAATCAGGCAAATCAGATGCCCTTGTGCTACATGAAAAGTGGAATCTTTATGTGCCCTGAAATATACCATGTGCCTTCTCCATGGTGCGAAGACTGGGTAGCCAGTTGTACAGTAAGCATCCACTATGGAAATTGACCCTGCCACTCAAACCTTATGGGAGTGACAAACAAAAAAACATATTCCAGGGCCACACGTATGTAGATTAAAAAAGTAATTTGTTTGTCTTGGTAGAATTCATAACATGATGAACACCCTGACCACCTATAGTCAAAATATCTTTTCAGATTGGCTGATCTTGTAGATTAAAGTTTTGTATGTTCTTACCTCTTAGTACTGAATCAAGAAGAATCCTATTGAAAGGAGGTACCTATAGAAACCTAGAATAAACTTAGTATATTCTTAGATTAGTCTTTTTGCCTCAACATAGCCATTTTTGTTTAGATTTTACCCCTGGCATGCTTTGAATCTAGCACAGGTTAGACATAGATAAATTTCCAAAAGGCAGGTTTTAGGAAACATTCAGACATTTCACTGCCGGCCAAGCTGGCAGTCTACCTCATCCCCTTGGCAAATCTCCATCAGATGCAAGACCAGGACAGCTCAAGCATTCAATTCATGGTTTAGGATAATAATCCCCAGTAAACGTCCAGGTTCCTTGTCAAGGCAGCAGATCAAAGATCACCCCTTGCCTGACTGAAGTCATAGAAATGATAAGAGACCACATTTGGATCAAAGAGTTTGTGGATTGCAAATATCTGACAAGTCTCTTGCAGGAAAACTCCTCCCCTTGTCTCCCATCTAGCCCATCACCGTGGCAACAATCGTGTGACTAACTCACCCATCTGCCTGCTGTCCATCACCTGATGTCAGTACCTGTGCTTACCTGCCCCTCCGTGATGATGTGGAGCAGACCACCACCCAGTCACCTTAATGACCTTCCTCCATCAAAGGGAAGGGTGAAAAACATTCAACCTCGAGCAGCCAGGCACCATTGCTAAGCCATTGCCACTGCCATGGCTAGGCCATTGTCTTGCTAAGCTATGGTGTGGCCATGTGGTCTTTGAGCTATGGCCAGGCCATGTTTTCTTAAGCTTTGGACCCCTTCCCTACCTTGGGAAGGTGAATCTCCTCTCTCTCTAATTTAATTTTTAAATAAACTAATTTTCTAGTCTAACTTCTGTGCAATTCTTTGCATCTTTCATGTGGATCACACACCAGACACCCCACGCTCCCAGTAGGCCTGACCTAACATTCTGGAGGACCCATTAGGAATGTGACCTAACATTTTTGGAGGTCTCACCAATTTTACTCTAATATCTATTATATTTGGGGCAGAGGAAAGGGGATGGGGGACAGTGGTAAAACTTTAATCTATGAGTACTCTGCCATTAGAGCCTTAGCTTAAAACTTTTAAAGTTACTTTTGGTCCCTTCACCTGGATAGGCTCCAATGAAGAAGAATCAGGGTAGTTCTGGAAGGGCAAGCCCCGTAGGTAGGCTGGGGCAGCATGAAGACATTGGATTCCTGTTATTGAGTGTAGTGGAAAGTAACAATGAAAGGAGATGCCCAGAAAGTCATCAAAACAATTTTTCATTTACTTTCCTGGTTTTTCACTCTGCAGTGTGAGTAAACATTTGAAAGTCTGTCTCCAATCTTGTTATTCCTCTGTTTATTTCAGTGGCTTCTGATTGCCATGAGGATGAAGGCAGGCCAGTTCAAACTGATGACTCTCTGCTTCTCAGGATTTATTTGACAGCCCTGTTATATGCTCTTTTAGCATATTGTACTTTATAGAGCTTATGGCAATTTTATTTTTGATAGCTTTGTAACTAGTTGCTTAACATCTATTTCCTTGAGTTTGCAAGCTTCATGATGGAAGAGATTTTATCCATCTTTCTTTCATCAATGCCTTATTTCCAGGATATGCTACAAAGTTTTGATCATAGTAGATGCTCCAAAGTTATCTGTTAAATGAAGTGGGTAAGGGTCAGTTTTGGTTCGAAAATAGAAACCGTCTACAACCAAAATGTGGGGAAGGATAGGAACAAGTAGATACATATCTCAAACCAAAAACAATGTATTTCCTTCTTGGGGGAAAAAAAGGTGTGTATTGTCTTTTTAAAGGTCTGAATAGAATAAAAAATTTTTGGTTTAGCTAAATTCTAACCTGATAACTTCTCTTTCTAATGCACAAACCTTATTAAATTTAGCTAAATTGACAAATAATTTCTTGTTATTGGGAATAAGGGAAATGGTGATCAGTTCACCTGCATCTCTACATATAGTATCTTTGACAAATTTTGATCTTGGGTCAACTTTTTAAATACCAAGTGAAATGCAAGATGATATCCAAGTCTTTCAGTTTTGGGTTAAAGAAAACAAATACTTTGAAACAGCTACAAATCCAAATACAAAATTATTTGGAATTTTGGTACCATCTACACTATTCTGGTATATATATTAGTACAAATAATTGAGATTTAGCTGTATGCAATATTATTAGCATACCTCTTTTACTTAAAATGTGATTTTACTTAAAATTTTATTTTATTCCAGCAATTTTATTCCAAATGAATTTAATGGATAGGGTATATATCCATTAAAAATGGATACATATTTCCATAAAAAGATGTGTATGAGCACATTCATGGTGGCCTTATTCATACTAGCCCCAAACTGGAAACAACCCAAATGTCCATCAACAGAAGAATGAATTTAAAGCACAGATTTTATAATAGAACATGACTCAGCAAGCAAAGGGAATTAATGATACAAGCAATAAAGTGGTTAAATCTCATAGACATTTTGTTGAACAAAATAATTCAGACTTTATGATTCCATTTAAAGGAAGTTGAAGAGCCAAGAAATTTATCTGTGGTGCTAAGCAAAAAATCATACAGTGGTTGTCTCTGGACAGGGATATGGATGGAGGGCTGACTTGAAAAGGCCATGAGGAAAATTTTGAGGTTAAGGAAGTGTCCTATATCTTGCTTTGAATGATTGCCATACAGGTATATATGTTTGTCAAAATGCATTGAAGGAACACTTGAGATCTGCACACTTAAGATCTGTAGGTAAATTATGACTCCATAAACAAAAATGCCAAAAATGCAAACCAATAATTTGTGTGTTTAGGAAAATATTTTTAAAGTATCAAACAATGTACTCTGTTTCTTCCATTGTATTTGACATCAGAATTGGAAAAATGTAGTAATAATGAAAAATAATAATTGCCATTAATATAGTTAGTTATATGAATTAAATTGTGCCCCTAACTTATCACAAACCTCATCTGTGGTTAATCAACATGTCTATCCCTGTGTATAATGGTGAAATCCACAACTCTACAGGGTAGCAATTTTGTTGTGTTTACATCTGTGTCTCAAGCACCTAGCTCTGTGTCTGAACTGACTCTTAATTTAAAGTACTTGAGTGGCTCTGAAAAAGTTTTAACTTCTATAGACTACAGTTTCTTCACCAATACAATGGAAATAATACTGACTTCCCTCTGTGTGCTGTACAGACAACGTAATAGTCTTTAGACTATCATATTCTGTGTTGTTATAACAAAATACCTGACATTGGGTAATGTATAAATAATAGAAATTTATTTTTCCAACCTAGTTCTGGAGGCTAGGAAGTTCAATATCAAGACTCTGGAGGGGTGGGTGTCAGGTGAAAGCTGTATTTCTGCTTCCAAGATGGCACCTTGAGCACTATGTTCTCACATGGCAGAAGGCATGTGAAAAAGGTAAAAGGGAAACTAAATTGCTCCCTTCAATCTCTTTTATAAGAACACCAACCCACTAATGAAAGTCAAACCTCAACACTTCCCAAAAGTTCCTTAGAAAATCAAATCATGTTATGCTATACATTAATGTATTAATATTCCCATATTAATACATTGAGGATTGCTCATTTAAAAAAAATTAGTAAATAACTACTCATCTCTTAATTGGAGATAAAGTTTTAAAATGAATTTTCGAGGTAATACAAGCATTCAAACCAAAGAATGTATCAAAAATATATATTTTTATAATCAATATTTTTTATGATACTGTGGGGTACAGTTAAGAGTTAGGTATACAAATATGCATCGTTCACACACCCCTGTTGATAAGAGGTGTCTCCCTGTCCCCAGACAGATATTTACTACCATTAATCCCATCTCCCTTCCTCTCCTCCCCCATAGTTTCCCACCACTCAGTCATTTTCTTATGGTAATGCGTTGGATGATCAAGGTCTACTATATGAGTGAGAACATGTGATACTCAGATCTTTGTTTCTGTGAGAAGTCACTCAGTATTATAGACTCTAGTTCCATTCAGGTTGCTGTGAAACTCATGATTTTGTTCTTTTTTATGGCTGCGAAGTATCCCATTGTGTATATATACCACATTTTTTAATCCAGTCCTCTTTTTTTTTTTTTTTTTTAAGTTGG